>NC_044568.1:43833063-43953215 GCF_007565055.1 Rhinopithecus roxellana | reverse complement strand
TTCAGAAGGAATGGTACCAGCTCCTCCTTGTACCTCTGGTAGAATTCAGCTGTGAATCCATCTGGTCCTGGACTTTTTTTGGTGGGTAGGCTATTAATTGTTGCCTCAATTTTAGGCCTGCTATTGGTCTATTCAGGGATTCCACTTCTTCCTGGTTTAGTCTTGGGAGAGTGTAAGTGTCCAGGAAATTATCCATTTCTTCTAGATTTTCCAGTTGATTTGTGTAAGGGGTATAGTATTCTCTGATGGTTTTGTATTTCTGTGGGGTCGGTGGTGATATACCCTTTATCATTTTTTATTGCGTCTATTTGATTCCTCTCCTTTTCTTCTTTATTAGCCTTGCTAGCGGTCTGTCAATTTTGTTGACTTTTCAAAAAACCAACTCCTGGATTCATTGATTTTTTGGAGGGTTTTTTGTGTCTCTATCTCCTTCAGTTCTGCTCTGATCTTAGTTATTTCTTGCCTTCTGCTAGCTTTTGAATGTGTTTGCTCTTGCCTCTCTAGTTCTTTTAATTGTGATGTTAGAGTGTCAATTTTAGATCTTTCCTGCTTTCTCTTTGTGGGCATTTAGTGCTATAAATTTCCCTCTACAACTGCTTTAAATGTGTCCCAGAGATTCTGGTATGTTGTATCTTTGTTCTCATTGGTTTCAAAGAACATCTTTTATTTTCCTGCTTTCATTTCGTTATGTACCCAGTAGCCATTCAGGAGCAGGTTGTTCAGTTTCCATGTACTTGAAGCGGTTTTGATTGAGTTTTCTTAGTCCTGAGTTGTAGTTTGATTGCACTGTGGTCTGAGAGACAGTTTGTTATAATTTTCTGTTCTTGTACATTTGCTGAGGAGTGCTTACTTCCATTATGTGGTCGATTTTGGAATAAGTGCGATGTGGTGCTGAGTAAGAATGTATATTCTGTTGATTTGGGGTGGAGTTCTATAGATGTCTATTAGGTCCGCTTGGTGCAGAGATGAGTTCATTCCTGGATATCCTTGTTAACTTTCTGTCTCGTTGCATCTGTCTAATGTTGACAGTGAGTGTTGAAGTCTCCCATTATTATTGTATGGGAGTCTAAGTCTCTTTGTAAGTCTCTAAGGACTTGCTTTATGAATCTGGGTGCTCCTGTATTGGGTGCATATATATTTAGGAGAGGTTAGCTCTTCCTGTTGAATTGATCCCTTTACCATTATGTAATGGCCTTCTTTGTCTCTTTTGATCTTTGATGGTTTAAAGTCTGTTTTATCAGAGACAAGAATTGCAACCCCTGCTTTTTCTTCTTCTCCATTTGCTTGGTAGATCTTCCTCCATCCCTTTATTTTGAGCCTATGTA
This sequence comes from Rhinopithecus roxellana, assembly GCF_007565055.1. Classification (NCBI taxonomy): domain Eukaryota; kingdom Metazoa; phylum Chordata; class Mammalia; order Primates; family Cercopithecidae; genus Rhinopithecus; species Rhinopithecus roxellana. The sequence goes on along the minus strand of NC_044568.1, from coordinate 43,951,890 downwards.
TGTCTCTGCATGTGAGATGGGTCTCCTGAATACAGCAGACTGATGGGTCTTGACTCTTTATCCAGTTTGCCAGTCTGTGTCTTTTAATTGGAGCATTTAGTCCATTAACATTTAAGGTTAATATTGTTATGTGTGAACTTGATCCTGTCATTATGATATTAACTGGTTATTTTGCTCGTTAGTTGATGCAGTTTTCTTCCTAGCCTCGATGGTCTTTACATTTTGGCATGTTTTTGCAATGGCTGGGACCGGTTGTTTCCTTTCCATGTTTAGGGCTTCCTTCAGGGTCTCTTGTAAGGCAGGCCTGGTGGTGACAAAATCTCTAAGCATTTGCTTATCTGTAAAGGATTTTATTTCTCCTTCACTGATGAAATTTAGTTTGGCTGGATATGAAATTCTGGGTTTAAAATTCTTTTCTTTAAGAACGTTGAATATTGGCCCCCACTCTCTTCTGGCTTGTAGAGTTTCTGCCGAGAGATCTGCTGTTAGTCTGATGGGCTTCCCTTTGTGGGTAACCCGACCTTTCTCTCTGGCTGCCCTTAAGATATTTTCCTTCATTTCAACTTTGGTGAATCTGGCAATTATGTGTCTTGGAGTTGCTCTTCTGGAGGAGTATCTTTGTGGCGTTCTCTGTATTTCCTGAATTTGAATGTTGGCCTGCCCTACTACGTTAGGGAAGTTCTCCTGGATGATATCCTGAAGAGTGTTTTCCATCTTGGTTCCATTTTCCCCCTCACTTTCAGGCACCCCAATCAGACGTAAATTTGGTCTTTTTACATAATCCCATACTTCTTGCAGGCTTTGTGCATTTCTTTTTCTTCTTTTTTTCTTTTGGTTTCTCTTCTCGCTTCATTTCATTCATTTGATCCTCAATCGCTGATACTCTTTTCTTCCAGTTGATCGAGTCGGTTACTGAAGCTTGTGCATTTGTCACATATTTCTCGTGTCATGGTTTTCATCTCTGTCATTTCGTTTATGATCTTCTCTGCATTAATTAGTCTACCTGTCAATTCTTCCACTCTTTTTTCAAGATTTTAATTTCTATGCGCTGGGTACGTAATTCCTCCTTTAGCTCTGAGAAGTTTGATGGACTGAAGCCTTCTTCTATCATCTTGTCAAAGTCATTCTCTGACCAGCTTTGATCCGTTGCTGGCGATGGGCTGCACTCCTTTGCAGGGGGAGATGCGCTCTTATTTTTTGAATTTCCAGCTTTTCTGCCCTGCTTCTTCCCCATCTTTGTGGTTTTATCTGTCTCTGGTCTTTGGTAATGGTGACGTACTGATGGGGTTTTGGTATAGGTGTCCTTCCTGTTTGATAGTTTTCCTTCTGACAGTCAGAAGGACTCTCTGTTGGTCTGTTGGAGATTGCTTGAGGTCCACTCCAGACCCTGTTTGCCTGGGTATCAGCAGCAGAGGTTGCCGAAGATAGAATATTGCTGAACAGCGAGTGTACCTGTCTGACTCTTCTTTTGTAAGTTTCCTCTCAGGGGTGTACTCCACCCTGTGAGGTGTGGGGTATCAGACTGCCCCTAGTGGGGGATGTCTCCCTGCTAGGCTCCTCAGGGGTCAGGGACCCACCTGAGCAGGCAGTCTGTCCCTTCTCAGATCTCAACCTCCGCGTTGGGAGATCCACGGCTCTCCCCAAAGCTGTCAGACAGAGTCGTTCACGTCTGCACCGGCCCCCGCTGCTTCCCCTGTTGGTCTTCAGCTGTGCGCTGTCCCCAGAGATGGAGACTACAGAGACAGGCAGGCTTCCTTGAGCTGCTGTGAGCTACACCCAGTTCGAGCTTCCCAGCGGCTTTGTTTACCTACTAAAGCCTCAGCAATGACGGGCGCCCCTCCCCCAGCCTCGCTGCTGCCTTGCGGATAGATCGCCGCAGACTGCTGTGTTAGCAGTGAGGGAGGCTCCGTGGGCATGGGAACCTCCCGGCCAGGTGTGGGATATATTCTCCTGGTGTGACTGTCTGCTTAAAGCGCAGTATTGGGGTGGGAGTTACCCGATTTTCCAGGTGATGTGTGTCTCAGTTCCCCCGGCTAGGAAAACGGATTCCCTTTCCCCTTGGCTTCCAGGTGAGGCGATGCCTCGCCCTGCTTCAGCTCACGCTGGTCAGGCTGCAGCAGCTGACCAGCACCGATTTTCCGGCACTCCCTAGTGAGATGACCCCAGCATATCATTTGAAAATGCAGAAATCACCGGTCTTCTGTGTCGCTCGCGATGGGAGTTGGAGACTGGAGTTGTTCCTATTCAGCCATCGTGCTCCGCCCCAAGAAGTTTCTAAGAAAGCTTCTTTCTAGTTTTCATCTGAGGATAGTTCCTTTCTCACCGTAATCTTTATTGCACTATGAAGTATCTAATTGCAGATTTCCAGAAAACTGTGTTAACAAACTGATCATTGAAGAGAAAAGTGTAAATCTGTGAGTTGCATTCACACATGGCAATGCAGTTTCTCAGAAGGCTTCTTTCCTGTTTTAATTTGAGGATATTTTCTTTTTCACCATAGCCCTCAAAGAGCTCCCATTTATCACTTTGCAGAATCCACGACAACACGGTTAGCAAACTCTTCCAAGAAGGGAAGCGTGGAACTCTGTGTGATGAAGTCAAACATCAGAAAGCTATCTCTCAGAAAGCTTCTCTCTAGTATTTATGTGAGGATACTTCCTTTCCCACCATGGGCCCCTATGGGCTCCCACATATCACCTTGCAGAATCCACGAAAATAGTGTTAGCAAACTGCTTCCTGAGGTTTAAGTTGTAAGTCTGTGAGATGAACTCACTGATCAGAAAGAAGTTTCTCAGAAAGTTTCTTTCACGTTTTGAAATAATGAAATTTCCTTTATCAGCATAGGCCTCATTGCGATCCAAGGAAGGCCTTCTCAGGTTCCTCAAAGACGGTGTTAATGGACTGCTCCACGAAACATAAGTGTAACTCTGTGAGATGAATTCACACATAAATAAGAAGTTTCTAAGAAAGCTTCTTTCTAGTTTTCATCTGAGGATATTTCCTTAGTCACCATAATTTTCATTGCGCTAGGAAGTATCTCATTGCAGATTTCCCGAAAACTGTGTTATCAAACTGATCACTGAAGAGAAACGTGTAACTCTGTGAGATGCATTGACACATGGCAACGTAGTTTCTCAGAAGGCTTCTTTCCAGTTTTAATTTGAGGATATTTCCTTTTTCACCATAGGCCTCAATGAGCTCCAAAACATCACTTTCCAGAATCCACGACAACAGTGTTAGCAAACTGTTCCAAGAAGGGAAGGGTGGAACTCTGTGTGATGAAGTCACACATCAGAAAGGAATCTCTCAGAAAGGTTCTCTCTAGTTATTATGTGACGATATTTCCTTTCTCACCATGGGCCCCTATGGGCTCCCAAATATCACTTTCCAGATTCCACGAAAAGAGTGTTAGCAAACTGCTTTCTGAAGTCTAAGTTATAAGTCTGGGAGATGAACTCACAGATCAGAAAGAAGTTTCTCAGAAAGCTTCTTTCACGTTTTGAACGGATGAAATTTCCTTTATCAGCGTAGGCCTCAAAGCGATGCAAGGAAGCCCTTCTCAGTTTCCTCAAAGACAGTGTTAATGGACTGCCCAACGAAACATAAGTGTAACGCTGTGAGATGAATTCACACATCACCAAGAAGTTTCTAAGAATGACTCTTTCTAGTTGTAACCTGAGGATATTTCCTTTGTCACCGTAAACTTCATTGTGCTTTGAAGTATCTAATGGCAGGTTTGCAGAAAACTGTGTTAACAACTTGATCACTGAAGAGAAACGTGTAACTCAGTGAGTTGCATACAAACATTTCAATGCAGTTTCTTAGAAGGCTTCTTTCCAGTTTTTATCTGAGGATATTTCCTTTTTCACCATAGCCCTCAATGAGCTCCCAAATATCACTTTGCAGAAACCACGACAACAGTATTAGCAAACTGTTCCAAGGAGCGAAGGTTGGAACTGTGTGTGATGAAGTCACACATCAGAAAGCAATCTCTCAGAAAGCTTCTCCCTAGTTTATAAGTGAGGATACTTCCTTTTTCACCCTGCGCCCCATGGGCTCCCAAATATCACTTTGCAGAAGCCACGACATCAGTGTTAGCACACTGTTCCAAGAAGGGAACAGTGGAACTCTGTGTGATGAAGTCACACATCAGAAAGCAATCTCTCAGAAAGATTCTCTCTAGTTATTATGTGAGGATATGTCCTTTTTCACCATGGGCCCCTATGGGCTCCCAAATATCACTTTGCAGTTTCCACGAAATGAGTGTTAGCAAACTGCTTCCTGAGGTCTAAGTTGTAAGTCAGTGAGATGAACTCACTGATCACAAAGCAGTTTCTCAGAAAGCTTCTTTCACGTTTTGTACTGATGAAATTTCCTTTATTAGCATAGGCCTCAATGCGATCCAAGGAAGCCCTTCTCAGGTTCCTCAAAGACAGTGTTAAAGGACTGCTCCACGAAACATAAGTGTACCTCTGTGAGATGAATTCACACATCACCTCGAAGTTTCTCAGAAAGCTTCTTTCCAGTTTTCATCTGAGGACATTTCCTTTTTCACCGCAAGCTGCATTGTGGTATAAAGTATCAAGGTGCAGATTTCCAGAAAACTGTGTTAACAAACTGATCACTGAAGAGAAACGTGTAACTCTGTGAGTTGCATTCACTCATGGCAATCCAGTTTCTCAGAAGGCTTCTTTCCAGTTTTAATCTGAGGATATTTCCTTTTTAACCATAGCCCTCAATGAGCTCCCAAATATCACTTTGCAGAATCCACGACAACAGTGTTAGCAAACTGTTCCAAGAAGGGAAGGGTGCAACTCTGTGTGATGAAGTCACATATCGGAAAGCAATACCTCAGAAATATTCTCTCTAGTTTTTATGTGAGGATACTTCCTTTTTCACATTGGGCCCCAAAGGGCTCTCAAATATCACTTTACAGAATTCACGACAACAGTGTAAGCAAGCTGTTCCAAGAAAGGAAGGGTGGTACTCTGTGTGATGAAGTCACACATCAGAAAGCAATCTCTCAGAAAGCTTCTCTCTAGATATTATGTGAGGATGTTTCCTTTTTCACCATGGGCCCCTATGGCCTGACAAATATCACTTTGCATTTTCCACGAAAAGAATGTTAGCAAACTGCTTCCTGAGTTCTAAAGTGTAAGTCTGTGAGATGAACTCCCGGATCAGGAAGAACTTTCTCAGAAAGCTTCTTTCACGTTTTGAACTGATGAAATTTCCTTTATCAGCGTAGGACTCAATGAGATCAAAAGAGCCCTTCTCAGGTTCCTCAAAAACAGTGTTAATGGACTGCTCCACGAAACATGAGTGTAACTCTGTGAGATGAATTCACACATCACCAAGAAGTTTCTATGAAAGGTTCTTTCTAGTTTTCATCTGAGGATAGTTCCTTTGTCACCGTCATCTTCATTGCGCTATCAAGTATCTAATTGCAGATTTCCAGAAAACTGTGTTAACAACCTTATCACTGAAGAGAAATGTGTAACTCTGTGAGTTGCACTCACACATGGCAATGCAGTTTCTCAGAAGGCTTCTTTCGAGTGTTAATCTGAGGATATTTCCTTTTTCAGCAGAGCCCTCAATGAGCTCCCAAATACCCCTTTGCAGAATCCACGATAACAGTGTTAGCAAAGTGTTCGAAGAAGGGAAGGGGGAAATTCTATGTGATGAAGTCACATATCAGAAAGCAATCTCTCAGAAAGCTTCTCTCTAGTTATTATGTGAGGATACTTCTTTTTGCACCATGGGCCCCTATGGGCTCCCAAATATCGCTTCGCAGAATCCACGACAACAGTGTTAGCAAACTGTTCCAAGAAGGGAAGGGTGGAACTCTGTGTGATGAAGTCACACATCAGAAAGCAATCTCTCTGTTAGCTACTCTCTAGCTATTATGTGAGGATATTTCCTTTTTCACCATGGGCCCCTGTGGGTTCCCGAATATCACTTTGCAGTTTTCACGAAAAGAGTGTTAGAAAACTGCTTCCTGATGTCTCAGTTGTAAGTCGCGATTTGAACTCACTGATCAGAAAGAAGTTTCTCAGAAAGCTTCTTTCACGTTTTGAACTGATGAAATTTCCTTTTTCAGTGTAGGCCTCAATGCGATCCAAAGAAGCCCTTCTCAGGTTCCCCAAAGACAGTGTTAATGGACTGCTCCACGAAACATAAGTGTAACTCTGTGAGATGAATTCACACATCACCATGAAGTTTCTAAGAAAGCTTCTTTCTAGTTTTCATCTGAGGATATTTCCTGTGTCACCGTAAGCTTCATTGCGCTATGAAGTATCTCATTGCAGATTTCCAGAAAACTGTTAACAAACGGATCACTGAAGAGAAACATGTAACTCTCGAGTTGCATTCACACACGGCAATGCAGTTTCTCAGAAGGCTTCTTTCCAGTTTTAATCCTAGGATATTTCCTTTTTCAACATGAGCCCCCATGGGCTCCCAAATATCATTTTGCAGTTTCCATGAAAAGACTGTTAGCAAACTGCTTCCTGAGTTCTAATTTGTAAGTCTGTGAGGTGAACTCACTGATCAGAAAGAAGTTTCCAAGAAAGTTTCTTTCAAGTTTTGAACTGATGAAATTTAATTTATCAGGGTAGGCCTCCATGCGATCCAAAGAAGCCGTTCTCACGTTCCTCAAAGACAGTGTTAATGGACTACTCCACGAAACATAAGAGTAACTCTGTGAGATGAATTCACAATCACCAAGAAGTTTCTAAGAAAGCTTCTTTCTGGATTTCATCTGAGGATATTTCCTTTGTCCCCGTAAGCTTCATTGCGCTATGAAGTATCTAATTGCAGATTTCCAGAAAACTCTGTTAAGAAGCTGTTCACTGAATAGAAACTTGTGACTCTGTGAGTTGCATTCACACATGGCAATGCAGATTCTCAGAAGGCTTCTTTCCACTTTTATTCTGAGGATATTTCATTTTTCACCTTAGCCCACAATGAGCTCCAAAATATCACTTGCAGAAACCACGACAACAGTGTTAGCAAACTTTTCCAAGAAGGGAAGGTTGGAACTCTCTGTGATGAAGTCACATTTCGCAAAGCAATCTCTCAGAAAGCTTCTCTCCAGTTATTATGTGAGGATACTTCCTTTTTCAACATGGGCCCCTATGGGCTACCAAATATCACATAGCAGAATCCACGACAACAGTGATAGCAAACGGTTCCAAGAAGGGAATGGTGGAACTGAGTGTGATGAAGTCACACATCAGAAAGCCAACTCTCAGAAAGCTTCTCTCTAGTTATTCTGTGAGGATATTTCCCTTTTCATCATGGGCCCCTATGGGCTCCCAAATATCACTTTTCAGTATCCACGAAAACAGTTTTAGCAAATTGCTTCCTGAGATCTAAGTTGTAAGTCTGTGAGATGAACTCACTGATCAGAAAGACGTTTCCCAGAAAGCTTCTTTCACGTTTTGAACTGATGACATTTACTATATCAGCTTAGGCCTCAATGCGATCCAAAGAAGCCCTTCTCAGGTTCCTCAAAGACAGTGTTAATGGACTGCTCCACGAAACATAAGAGTAACTCCGTGAGATGAATTCACACATCACCAAGAAGTTTCTAGGAAAGCTTCTTTCTAGTTTTCATCTGAGGATATTTGCCTTGTCACCGTAAGCTTCATTGCGCTATGAAGTATCTCATTGCAGATTTCCATAAAACTGTGTTAACAAACTGAAAACTGAAGAGAAACGTGTACCTGGGTGAGTTGCAATCACACATGGCAATGCAGTTTCTGAGAAGGCTTCTTTCCAGTTTTAATGTGAGGATATTTCCTTATCACCATAGCCCTCCAAGAGCTCAAAATATCACTTTGCAGAATCCACGACAACAGTGTTAGCAAACTGTTCCAAGAAGGGAAGGGTGGAACTCTGTGTGATGAAGTCACATATCGTAAAGCAATCTCTCAGAAAGCTGCTCTCTAGTTTTTATGTGACGATACTTCTTTTTTCACCATTAGCCCCTATTTGCTCCAAAATATCACTTTGCAGAATCCACGACAACAGTGTTAGCAAACTCTTCCAAGAAGGAATGGGTGGAACTCTGTGTGATGAAGTCACACACCAGAAAGCAATCTCTCAGAAAGCTTCTCTCTACTTATTATGTGAGGATACTTTCTTTTTCACCATGGGCCCCAATGGGCTCCCAAATATCACTTTGCAGAATCCGCGACAACTGTGTTAGGAAACTGTTCCAAGAAGGGAAAGGTGGAAATCTGTGTGATGAAGCCACACATCAGAAAGCAATCTCTCAGAAAGCAACTCTCAACTTATTATATGAGGTTATTTGGTTTTCACAATGGGCCCCTACGGTCTCCCAAATATGACTTTGCAGTTTCCACGAAAACAGTGTTAGCAAACTGCTTCCTGTGGTCTAAGTTGTAAGTCTCTGAGATGAATTCACACATCACAAAGAAGTTTCTAGAAACCTTTCTAGTTTTCATCTGAGGATATGTTCTTTGTCACCGTAAGCTTCATTGCGCTATGAAGTATGTAAATGCAGATTTCCAGAAAACTGTGTTAAGAAACTGATCACTGAAGACAAACATGTAACTCAGTGAGTTGCATTCACACATGGCAATGCAGTTTCTCAGAAGGTGTCTTTCCAGTTTTAATCAGAGGATATTTCCTTTTTCACCATAGCCCTCAATGAGCTCCCAAATTTCACTTTGCTGAATCCACGACAACAGTTTTAGTAAACTTTTCCAAGAAGGAAAGTGTGGAACTCTTTGTGATGAAGTCACACCTCAGAAAGCAATCTCTCAGACAGCTTCCCTCTAGTTATGATGTGAGTATATTTCCTTTTTCACCATGTGCCCCTATGGGTTCCCAACATCACTTTGCAATTTCCACGGAAAGAGTGCCTCCTGAGGTCTATATTGTAAGTCTGTGAGATGAACTCACTGTTCAGAAATAAGTTTCTCAGAAAGCTTCTTTCACGTTTTGAACTGATGAAATTTCCTTTATCAGCGTAGGACTCGATGTGATCCAAAGAAGCCCTTCTCCGGTTCCTCAACGAGAGTGTTAATGGACTGCTCCATGATACATTAGTGTAACTCTGTGAGATTAATTCACCCATCACCAAGAAGTTTCTAAGAAAGCTTTTTTCTAATTTTCATCTGAGGATATTTCCTTTGTTACCGTAAGCTTCCTTGTGCTATGAAGTATCCCATTGCAGATTTCCAGAAAACTGTGCTAACAAACTGATCACTGAAGAAAACGTGCAACTCTGTGAGTTGCATTCACACATGGCAATGCAGTTTCTCAGAAGGCTTCTTTTCAGTTTTAATCTGAGGATATTTCCTTTTTCACCATAGCCCTCAATGAGCTCCCAAATATCACTTTGCAGAATCCATTACGACAGTGTTAGCAAACTGTTCCAGAAGGGAAGGGTGGAACTCTGTGTGATGAAGTCACACATCAGAATGCAATCTCTCAGAATACTTCTCTCTAATTTTTACGTGAGGATACTTCGTTTTTCACCCTGGGACCGCGTGGCCTCCCAAATATCACTTTGCAGAATCCACGACAACAGTGTTAGCAAACTGTTCCAAGAAGGGAAGGGTGGAACTCTGTGTGATGAAGTCACACATCCAAAAGCAATCTCTCAGAAAGTTTCTCATTAGTTTTTATGTGAGGATACTTCCTTTCTCAACATGGGCCCCTATGGGATACCAAATACTACATATCCGAATTTACGACCACAGTGTTAGCAAACTGTTCCAAGAAGAGTAGGGTGAAACTCTGTGTAATGAAGTCACACATCACAAAGCAATCTCTCATAAGTCTTCTCTCTAGTTATTATGTGAGGATATTTCCTTTTTCAACATGGGCCCCTATGGGCTCCCAAATATCACTTTGCAGTTTCCTTGAAAAGAGTGTTAGCCCAATGCTTCCTGAGGTCTAAGTTGTAAGTCTGTGAGATGAACTCCCTGATCAGAAAGAAATTTCTCAGAAAGGTTCTTTCACGTTTTAAACTGATGAAATTTCCTTTATCAGCGTAGGCCTCAATGCTATCCAAGGAAGCCCTTCTCAGGTTCCTCAAAGACAGTGTTAATGGACTGCTCCAAGAAACATAAGTGTAACACTCTGAGATGAATTCACACATCACAAAGAAGTTTCTAAGAAAGCTTCTTTCTACTTTTCATGTGAGGACATTTCCTTTGTCACCGTAAGCTTGATTGCACTTTGAAGTATCTAATTGCAGATTTCCAGAAAACTGTGTTAACAAACTGATCGCTGAAGAGAAACGTGTAACTCTGTGAGTTACATTCACACATGGCAATGCATTTTCTCAGAAGGCTTCTTTCCATTTCAAATCTGAGGATATTTCCTTTTTCACCGTAGCCCTCAATGAGCTCCCAATATCACTTTGCAGAATCCACGACAACAGTGTTAGCAAACTGTTCCAAGAAGGGAAGGGTGGAACTCTGTGTGATGAAGTCACACATCAGCAAGCAATCTCTCAGAAATCTTCTCTCTAGTTTTTATGTGAGGATAGTTCCTTTTTCACTATGGGCCTCTAAGTTCTCCCAAATATCACTTTTCAGAATCCATGACAACAGTGTTAGAAAACTGCTTCCTGAGGTCTAAGATGTAAGTCTGTGAGATGACCTCACTGATCAGAAAGAAGTTTCTCAGAAAGCTTCTTTCACGTTTTGAACTGATGAAATTTCCTTTATCAGCGTAAGCCTCAATGCGATCCAAAGAAGCCCTTCTCAGGTTCCTCAAAGACAGTGTTAATGGACTGCTCCACGACACATAAGTGGAACTTTGTGAGATGAATTTGCACATCACGAGGAAGTTTCTCAGAAAACTTCTTTCTAGTTTTCTTCTGAGGTTATTTCCTTTGTCACCGTAAGCTTCATTGTGCTGTGAAGCATCTAATTGCAGATTTCCAGAAAACTGTGGTAACAAATTGATCACTGAAGAGAAAGGTGTAACTCTGTGATTTGCATTCAAATATGGCAATGCAGTTTCTCAGAAGGCTTCTTTCCAGTTTTAATGTGAGGATATTTCCTTTTTCAGCATAGCCCTCAAAGGGCTCCCAAACATCACATTGCAGAATCCACGACAACAGTGTTAGCAAACTGTTCCAAGAAGGGAAGGGTGGAACTTTATTTGATGAAGCCACACATCAGATAGCAATGTCTCAGAAAGGTTCTATCTAGTTCTTATGTGAGGATATTTTTTTTTTCACCATGGGCCACTATGGGCTCCCAAATATCACTTTTGAGAATCCACGACAACAGTGATGGCAAACTGGTCTGAGACAGGAAGTCTGGAAATCTGAGTGATGAAGTCACACATCTGAAAGCAATCTCTCAGTTGGCTTCTCTCTAGCTATTATCTGAGGATATTTCCTTTTTCACCATAGGCCCTTATGGGCTCCCAAAGATCACGTTGCAGATTCCACGAAAAGAGTGTTAGCAAACTGCTTCCTGAGGTCTAAGTTTTAACTCTGTGAGACGAACTCACTGATCAGAAAGAAGTTTCTCAGAAAGCTTCTTTCACGTTTTGAACTGATGAAATTTCCTTTATCACCGTAGGCCACAATGTGATCCAAAGAAGCCCTTCTCAGGTTCCTCAAAGACAGTGTTAATGGACTGCTCCACGAAACAAAAGTGTAACTCTGTGAGATGAGTTCACACATCAACAGGAAGCTTCTAAGAAACCTTCTTTCTAGTTTTCTTCTGAGGTTATTTCCTTTGTCACCGTAAGCTTCATTGCGCTATGAAGTATTTAATTGCAGATTTCCAGAAAACTGTGTTAACAAACTGATCACTGAAGAGAAACGTGTAACTCAGTGAATTGAATTCACATATGGCAATGCAGTTTCTCAGAAGGATTCTTTCCAGTTTTAGTCTGAGGATATTTCCTTTTTCAACATAGCCCTCAGTGGGCTCCCAAATATCACTTTGCAGAATCCACGACAACAGGGTTAGCAAACTGTTCCAAGAAGGGAAGGGTGGAACCATGTGTGATGAAGTCACATATCAGAAAGCAATCTCTGAGAAAGCTTCTCCCTAGTTTTTATGAGAGGATACGTCCTTTTTCACCATGGGCCCCTATGGGCTCCGAAATATCATTTTGCAGAATCCACGACAACAGTGTTAGCAAACTGTTCCAAGAAGGGAAGTGTGGAACCTTGTGTGATGAAGTCACACATCAGAAAGCAATCTCTCAGAAAGCTTCTCTCTAGTTATTATGTGAGGATACTTCTTTTTTCGCCATGGGCCCCTATGGGCTGCCAAATATCACTTTGCATTTTCCACGAAAACAGTGTTAGCAAATTGGTTCCTGAGGTCTAAGTTGTAAGTCTGTGAGATGAACTCACTGATCAGAAAGAAGTTTCTCAGAAAGCATCTTTCACGTTTTAAACTGATGAAATTTCCTTTATCATCGTAGGCCTCAATGCGATCCAAAGAAGCCTTCTCAGGTTCCTCAAAGACAGTGTTAATGGACTGCTACACGTAACATAACTGTAACTCTGTGAGATGAATTCACACATCAAAAAGAAGTTTCTAAGAAAGCTTCTTTCTAGTTTTCGTCTGAGGATATTTCCTTTGTCACCATAAGCTTCATTGCGCTAGGAAGCATCTAAATGCAGATTTCCAGAAAACTGTGTAAACAAAGTGATCACTGAAGAGAATCATGAAATTCTGTGAGTTGCATTCACACATCGCAATGCTGTTTCTCAGAAGATTTCTTTCCAGTTTTAATCTGCGAATAGTTCCGTTTTCAACATAGTCCTCAATGAGTTCCCAAATATCACTTTGCAGAATGCACGACAACAGTGTTAGCAAACTGATCCAAGAAGGGAAGGGTGGAACTCTGTGTGATGAAGTCACATATCAGAAAGCAATCTTTCAGAAAGGCTCTCTCTAGTTTTTTTGTGAGGATACTTCCTTTTCACCATGGGCCCCTAAGGGCTCCCAAATATCACTTTGCAGAATCCACGACAACAGTGTTAGCAAAGTGTTCCAAGAGGAGACGGGTGGAACTCTGTGTCATGAAGTCACACATCACAAAGCAATCTCTCAGAAAGCTTCTCTCTAGTTTTTATGTGAGGATACTTCCTTTTTCACTTTGGGCCCCTGTTGGCCCCCGTTTATCACTTTGCAGAATCCAGGACAACAGTGTTAGCAAACTGTTCCAAGAAGGGAAGGGTGGAACTCTGTGTGATGAAGTCACACATTAGAAAGCAGTCTCTTAGAAAGCTTCTCTCTCGTTATTATGTGACGATATCTCCTTTTTCACCATGGGCCCCTATGGGCTCCTAAATATCACTTTGCTGTCGGCACGAAGAGAGTTTTAGCACACTGCTTCCTGAGGTCTAAGTTGTAAGTCTGTGAGATGAACTCACTGATCAGATAGAAGTTTCTCACAAAGCTTCTTTCACATTTTGAACTGATAAAATTTCCTTTATCAGCGTAGGCCTCAATGTGATCCAAAGAAGCCTTTCTCAGGTTCTTCAAAGAGAGTGTTAACGGACTGCTCCAGGAAACATAAGTGTAACTCTATGAGATGAATTCACACATCAAAAAGAAGTTTCTAAGAAAACTTCTTTCCCGTTTTCGTCTGAGGATATTTCCTTTGTCACTGTAAGTTTCACTGCGCTATGAAGTATCTAATTGCAGATTTCCAGAAAACTGTGTAAACCAACTGATCACTGAAGAGAAACGTGTAACTCTGTGGATTGCATTCACACATGGCAATGCAGTTTCTCAGAAGGCTTCTTTCCACTTTTAATCTGAGGATATTTCCTTTTTACCATAGCCCACAATGAGATCCCAAATATCACTTTGCAGAATGCACGACAACAGTGTTAGCAAACTGCTCCATGAACGGAAGGGTGGAACTCTGTGTGATGAAGTCACACATCAGAAAGCAGTCTCTCAGAATTCAAACACGGCAATTCTCTCTAGTTATTATGTGAGGATATTTCCTTTTTTACCTTGGGCCCCTATGGGCTCCCAAATATCACTTTGCAGTTTCCACGAAAAGAGTGTTAGCAAACTGCTTCCTGAGGTCTAAGTTGTAAGCCTGTGAGATGAACTCACTGATCAGAAAGAAGTTTCTCAGGAAGCTTCTTTCACGTTTTGAAGTGATGAAAATTCCTTTATCAGCGTAGGCCTCAATGCGATGCAAAGAAGCCCTTCTCAGGTTCCTCAAAGACAGTGTTAATGGACTGCTCCACGAAACGTAAGTGTAACTGTTAGATGAATTCACACATCACCAAGAAGTTTCTAAGAAAGCTTCTTTCTAGTTTTCATCTGAGGATATTTCCTTTGTCATCATAAGATTCTTTGCGCTATGAAGTATCTAATTGCAGATTTCCAGAAAACTGTGTTAACAAACTGATCACTGAAGAGAATCATGTAACTCTGTGAGATGCATTCACACATGGCAATGCAGCTTCTCAGAAAGCTTCTTTCCAGTTTTAATCGGACGATATTTCCTTTTTCACCATAGCCCTCCATTAGGTACCAAATATTACTTTGTGGAATTCACAACAGTGTTAGCAAAGTGTTCCAAGAAGGGAAGGGTGGAACTCAGTGAGATGAAGTCACATATACTAAAGCAATCTCTCAGAAAGTTTCTCTCTAGTTTTTATGTGAGGATACTTCCTTTTTCACCATGGGCTCCTATGGGCTCCCAAATATCACTTTGCAGAATCCACGTCAACAGTGTTAGCAAACTGTTCTAAGAAGGGAAGTGTGGAACGCTGTGTAATGAAGTGACACATCAGAAAGCAATCTCTCATAAAGTTCCTCTATAGTTATTATGAGAGGTTCTTTCCTTTTTCACCATGGGCCCCTATGGGCTCCCAAATATTACTTTGCTGTTTCCAAGAAAAGAGTGTTAGCAAACTGCTTCTTGATGTCTAATTTGTACGTCGGTGAGATGAACTCACTGATCAGAAAGAAGATTCTCAGAAATCGTCTTTCACATTTTGAACTGATGAAATTTTCTTTATCTGCATAGGCCTCAATGCGATCCAAAGAAGCCCTTCTCAGGTTCCTCAAAGACAGTGTTAATGGACTGCTCCACGCAACATAAGTGTAACTCTGTGAGATGAATTCTCACATCACCAAGAACTTTCTAAGAAAGCTTCTTTCTAGTTTTCATCTGAGGATATTTCCTTTGTTACCGTAAGGTTCATTGCGATTCGAAGTATCTAATGCAGATTTCCAGAAAACTGTGTTAACAAACTGATCACTGAAAAGAAACGTGTAACTCTGTGAGCTTCATTCACACATGGCAATGCAGTTTCTCAGAAGGCTACTTTCCAGTTTTAATCTGAGATTATTTATTGTTTAACCGTAGCCCTCAGTGAGCTCCCAAATATCACTTTGCAGAATCCATGACACCAGTGTTAGCAAACTGTTCCAAGAATTGAAGGGTGGAATTCTGTGTGATGAAGTCACACATCAGAAAGCAATCTCTCAGATAGCTTCTCTCTCGTTATTATGTGAGGATATTTCCTTATTCACCATACGCCCCTAAGGGCTCCCAATTATCACTTTGCAGTTTCCACGAAAAGAGTGTTAACAAACTGCTCCTGAGGTCTAAGTTGTAACTCTGTGAGATGAACTCACTGATCAGAAAGAAGTTTCACAAAAAGCATCTTTCACGTTTTGAACTGATGAAATTTCCTTTATCAGCGTAGGCGTCAGTGCGATCCAAAGAAGCCCCTCTCAGGTTCCTCAAGACAGTGTTAATGGAGAGGTCCACGAAACATAAGTGTAACTCTGTGAGATGAATTCAAACATCACCAAGAAATTTCTAAGAAAGCTTCTTTCTAGTGTTCATCTGATGATATTTCCTTTGTCACTGTAAGCTTCATTGCGCTATGAAGTATCTAATTGCAGATTTCCAGAAAACTGTGTTAACAAACGGATCACTGAAGAGAAACGTGTAACTCTGTGAGATGCATACACACATGGCAATGCAGCTTCTCAGAAGGCTTCTTTCCAGTTTTAATCTGAGGATATTTCCTTTTTCATCTTAGCCCTCAATGAGCTCCGAAATATCACTTTGCATAATCCACGACAACAGGGTTAGCAAACTGTTCCAAGAAGGGAAGGGTGGAACTCTGTGTGATGAAGTCACGCATCTGAAAGCAATGTCTCAGAAAGCTTCTCTCTAGTTATTATGTGAGTATACTTCCTTTTTCACCATGGGCCCCTATGGGCTCCCAACTATCACTTTGCAGAATCCACGACAACAGTGTTAGCAAACTGTTCCACGAAGGGAAGGGTCTAACTCTGTGTGATGAAGACACACATCAGAACGCAATCTCTCAGAAAGCTTCTCTCTAGTTATTATGTGAAGATATTTCCTTTTTCAAAATGGGCCCCAGGGCTCCCAAATATCACTTTGAAGTTTCCACGAAAAGAGTGTTAGCAAATGGCTTCATGAGCTCTATGTTGTAAGTCTGTGACATGAATTCACTGATCAGAAAGAAGGTTCTCAGGAAGCTTCTTTCACTTATTAAACTGATGAAATTTCCTTTATCAGCGTAGGCCTCAATGGGATCCAAAAAAGCCCTCTTCAGGTTCCTCAAAGACAGTGTTAATGGACTGCTCCACGAAACATAAGTGTTACTCTGTGAGATGAATTCACACATCAGCAAGAAGTTTCTTAGAAAGCTTCTTTCTAATTTTCATCTGAGGATATTTCCTTTGTCACCGTAAGCCTCATTGCGCTATGAGCTATCTAATTGCAGATTTCCAGAAAACTGTGTTAACAAACTGATCACTGAAGAGAAAAGTGTAACTCTGTGAGCTGCATTCAAACATGGCAATTCAGTTTCTCAGAAGGCTTCTTTCCAGTTTTAATCTGAGGATATTTCATTTTTCACCATAGCCCTCAATGAGCTCCCAAATATCACTTTGCAGAATCCACGACAACAGTGTTAGTAAACTGTTCCAAGAAGGGAAGGTTGGAATTCTGTGTGATGAAGTCACATATTAGAAAGCAATCTCTCAGAATGCTTCTCTCTAGTTATTATGTGAGGACACTTCTTTTTTCCCCTTGGGCCCTGAGGGCTCCCAATATCACTTCGCAGAATCCACGACAACAGTGTTAGCAAACTGTTCCAAGAAGGGAAGGCTGGAACTCTGTGTGATGGAGTCACATATCCAAAAGCAATCTCTCAAAAAGCTTCTCTCTACTTATTATGTGAGGATATTTCCTTTTTCACCATGGGCCCCTATGCGGTCCAAATATCACTTTGCAATTTCCACGAAAGGAGTGTTAGCAAACTGCTTCCTGAGGTCTAGGTTGTAAGTCTGTGAGATGAACTCACTGATCCGAAAGAAGTTTCTCAGAAAGCTTCTTTTACGTTTTGAACTGATGAAATTTCCTTTATCAGCATAGGCCTCAATGCGATCGAAGGAGCCCTTCTCAGGTTCCTCAAAGACAGTGTTAAAGGACTGCTCCACGAAACGTAACTGTAACTCTGTGAGATGAATAAAAAAATCACGAAGAAGTTTCTAAGAAAGCTTCTTTCTACTTTTCATCTGAGGATATTTCCTTTGTCACCATAAGTGTCATTGCGCTATGAAGTATCTAATTGGAGATTTCCAGAAAACTGTTAACAAATTAATCAATGAAGAGAAACGTGTAACTCTGTGAGTTGCATTCACACATGGCAATGCAGTTTCTCAGAAGGCTTCTTTCCAGTTTTAATCTGAGGATATATCCTTTTTCACCATAGCCCTCAATGAGCTCCCAAATATCACTTTTCAGAATCCACGACAACCGTGTTAGCAAACTGTTCCAAGAAGGGAAGTGTGGAACTCTGTGTGACGAAATCACACATCAGAAAGCAATCACTCAGAAAGCTTCTCTCTAGTTATTATGTGAGGATATTTCCTTTTTCACCATGGGTCCCTATGAGCTCCCAAATATCACCTTGCAGTTTCCAGGAAAAGAATGTTAGCAAACTGCTTCCTGAGGTCTAAGTTGTAAGTCTGCGTGATGAACTCATTGATCAGAAAGAAGTTTCTCAGAAAGCTTCTTTCACGTTTTGAACTGAAGAAATTTCGTTTATCAGCATACCCCTCAATGTGATCCAATGAAGCCCTTCTCAGGTATCTCAAAGACAGTGTTAAAGGATTGCTCCATGAAACATAAGTGTAACTCTGTGAGATGAGTTCACACATCACCAAGATGTTTCTAAGAAAGCTTCTTTCTAGTTTTCATCTGGGGATATTTCCTTTTTCACCTTAAGCTTCTTTGCGCTATGAAGTATCTAATTGCAGATTTCCAGAAAACTGTGTTAACAAACTGATCACTGAAGAGAAACGTGTAACTCTGTGAGGTAAATTCACAGAGGGCAATGCAGTTTCTCAGAAGGCTCCTTTCCAGTTTTAACCTGAGGAAATTTCCTTTTACACCATAGCCCTCAATGAGATCCCAAATATCACTTTGCAGAATCCACGACAACAGTGTTAGCAAAGTGTTCCAAGAAGGGAAGTGTGGAACTCTGTGTGATGAATTCACACATCACAGCAATCACTCAGAAAGCTTCTCTCTAGTTTGTATATGAGGATACTTCCTTTTTCACCATGGGCCACTATGGGCTCCCAAAAGTCATTTTGCAGCATCCAAGACAACAGTGTTAGCTAACTGTTCCAAGAAGGGAAGGGTGGAACTCTGTGTGATGAAGTCACACATCAGAAAGCAATCTCTCAGAAAGCTTCTCTCTAATTATTATGTGAGGATATTTCCTTTTTCACCATGGGCCCCTATGGGCGCCCAAATATCACTTTGCAGTTTCCACGAAAAGAGTGTTAGCAAACTGCTTTCAGAGGTCTAAGTTGTAAGTCTGTGACATGAACTCACTGATCAGAAAGAAGTTTCTCAGAAAGCTTCTTTCAGGTTTTGAACTGATGAAATTTCCTTTATCAGCGTAGTCCTCAATGCGATCTGAGGAAGCCCTTCTCAGGTTCCTCAAAGACAGTGTTAATGGACTACTCCACGAAACATAAGTATAACTCTGTGAGATGAATTCACACATCACCAAGAAGTTTCTCAGAAAGCTTCGTTCTACTTTTCATTTGAGGATATTTCCTTTGTCACCATAAGCTTCATTGCGCTATGAAATATCTCGTTGCAGATTTCAAGAAAACTGTGTTAACAAACTGATCACTGAAGAAAAACGTGTAACTCTGTGTGTTGCATTCACAAAGGGCAATGCAGTTTCTCAGAATTCTTCTTTCCAATTTTAATCTCAGGATATTTCCTTTTTCACCATAGGCGTCATTGAGCTCCCAAATATCACTTTGCAGAATCCACGACAACAGTGTTAGCAAACTGTTCCAAGAAGGGAAGGGTGGAACTCTGTGTGATGAAGTCACATATCTGAAAGCAATTTCTCAGAGAGCTTCTCTCTAGTTATTATGTGAGGATACTTCCTTTTTCACCATGGGTCACAATCGGCTCCAAAAAATCACTTTGCAGCATCCAAGACAACCGTGTTAGCAAACTCTTCCAAGAATGGAAGGGTTGAACTCTGTGTGATGAAGTCACACATCAGAAAGCAATCTCTCAGAAAGCTTCTCTCTAATTATTATGTGAGGATACTTCCGTTTTCACCATGGGCCCCTATGGGCTACCAAATATCACTTTGCAGAATCCACGAAAACAGCGTTAGCAAACTGTTCCAAGAAGGGAATAGTGGAACTCTGTGTGATGAAGTCACACATCGGAAAGCAATCTCTCAGAAAGCTTCTCTCTAGTTATTATGTGAGGATACTTCCGTTTTCACCATGGGCCCCTATTGGCTCCCAAATATCTCTTTGCAGAATCCACGACAACAGTGTTAGCAACTGTTCCAAGAGGGGAAGGGTGGAACTCTGTGTGATGAAGTCACACATCAGAAAGCAATCTCTCAGAAGGCTTCTCTCTAGTTATTATGTAAGGATATTTCCTATTTCATCATTGCCCCCTATTGGCTCCCAAATATCACTTTGCAGTTTCCACGAAAATAGTGTTCGCACACTGCTTCCTGAGGTCTAAGTTGTAAGTCTGTTTAATGAACTCACTGTTCAGAAAATACTTTCTCAGAAAGTTTCTTTCACGTTTTGAAATGATGAATTTTCCTTTAGCTGTGTAGGCCTCAATGCGATCCAAAGAAGTCCTTCTCAGATTTCTCAAAGACAGTGTTAATGGACTGTTCCACGAAACATAATTGTAACTCTTTGAGATGATTTCACACATCACCAAGAAGTTTCTCAGAAAGCTTATTTCTAGTTTTCATCTGAGGATATTTCCTTTGTCAACGTAAGCTTCATTGTGCTATGAAGTATCTAATTCCAGATTTCCAGAAAATTGTGTTAACAAACTGCTCACTGAAGAGAAACGTGTAACTCTGTGAGTTGCATTCCCACATGGCAATCCAGTTTCAAAGAAGGCTTCTTTCCAGTTTTCATCACAGGATATTTCCTTTTTCACCATAGTCCTCAATGGGTTCCCAAATACCACTTTGCAGAATGCACGACAACAGTGTTAGCAAACTGTTCCAAGTAGGGAAGGGTGGAACTCTGTGTGATGAAGTCACACATCAGAAAGCAATCTCTCAGAAAGCTTCGCTCTAGTTATTATGTGAGGATATTTCCTTTTTCACCATGGGCCCCTAAGTGCTCCCAAATATCACTTTGCAGTTTCCACGAAAAGAGTGTTAGCAAACTGCTTCCTGAGGTCAAAGTTGTAAGTCTGTGAGATGAACTCACTGATCAGAAAGAAGTTTCTCAGAAAGCTTCTTTCACGTTTTGAACTGATGAAATTTCCTTTATCAGCGTAGGCCTCAATGCGATCCAAGGAAGTCCTTCTCAGGTTCCTCAAAGACAGCGTTAATGGACTGCTCCACGAAACACAAGTGTAACTCTGTGAGATGAATTCACACATCACCAAGAAGATTCTACGACATCTTCTTTCTATTTTTCATCTGAGGATATTCCCTTTGTTACCGTTAGCTTCATTGTACTATGAAGTATCCAATTGCAGATTTCCAGAAAATGTTAACAAACTGATCAATGAAGAGAAACGTGTAACTCTGTGACTTGCATTCACACATGGCAATGCATCTTCTCAGAAGGCTTCATTCCAGTTTTAATCTGAGGATATTTCCTTTTACACCATAGCCCTCAATGAGCTCCCAAATATCACTTTGCAGAATCCACGACGACAGTGTTAGCAAACTGTTCCAAGAAGGGAAGGGTGGAACTCTGTGTGAACAAGTCACATATCCGAAAGCAATCTCTCAGAAAACTTCTCTAGTTATTATGTGAGGATATTTCCTTTTTAATCATGGGCCCCTATGGGATCCCAAATATCGCTTTGTAGAATCCACGACAACAGTGGTAGCAAACTGTTCCAACAAGGTAAGTGTGGAATTCTGCTGATGAAGTCACATATCAGAAAGCAATGTCTCAGAAAGCTTCTCTCTAGTTTTTATGTGAGGATACTTCCTTTTCCACCATGGGGTCCTAAGGGCTCCCAAATATCACTTTGCAGTATCCACGACAACAGTGTTAGCAAACTGTTCCAGAAGGGAAGGGTGGAACTCTGTGTGATGAAGTCACATATCAGAAAGCAATGTCTCAGAAAGCTTCTCTCTAGTTATTATGTGAGGACATTTCCTTTTTCACATGGGCCCCTATGGGCTCCCAAATATCACTTTGCAGTTTCCACGAAAAGAGTATTAGCAAACTGCTTCCTGAAGTCTAAGTTGTAAGTCTGTGAGATGAACTCACTGATCAGAAAGAAGTTTCTCAGAAAGCTGCTTTCACGTTTTGAACTGATGAAATTTCCTTTATCATTGTAGGCCTCAATGCGATCCAAGGAAACCCTTCTCAGGTTCCTCAAAGACAGTGTTAATGGACTGCTCCACGAACCATCAGTGTAACTCTGTGAGATGAATTCACACATCACCAAGAAGTTTCTAGGAAAGCTTCTTTCTAGTTTTCATCTGAGGATATTTCCTTTGTTACCGGAAGCTTCATTGCGCTATGAAGTATCTCATTGCAGATTTCCAGCAAACAGTGTTAACAAACTGATCACTGAAGAGAAACGTGTAACGCTGTGAGTTGCATTCACACATGGCAATCCACTTTCTCAGAAGGCTTCCTTCCAGGTTTAATCTGAGGATATTTCCTTTTCACCATAGCCCTCAATGAGCTCCCAAATATCACCTTGCAGAAACCACGACAACAGTGTTAACAAACTGTTCCAAGAAGGGAAGGCTGGAACTCTTTGTGATGAAGTCACATTTCAGAAAGCAATCTCTCAGAAAGCTTCTCTCTGCTTATTATGTGAGGATACTTGCTTTTTCACCATCGGCCCGTATGGGCTCCCAAATATCACTTTGCAGAATCCACGACAACAGGGTTAGCAATCTGTTCCAAGAAGGGAAGGGTGGAACTCTGTGTGATGAAGTCACACATCAGAAAGCAATCTCTCAGAAGGCTTCTCTCTAGTTATTATGTAAGGATATTTCCTATTTCATCATTGCCCCTTTTTGGATCCCAAATATCACTTTGCAGTTTCCACGAAAATAGTGTTTGCACACTGCTTCCTGAGGTCTAAGTTGTAAGTCTGTTGAATGAACTCACTCTTCAGAAAGTATTTTCTCAGAAAGTTTCTTTCACGTTTTGAACTGATGAATTTTCCTTGAGCTGTGTAGGCCTCAATGCGATCCAAAGAAGCCCTTCTCAGATTTCTCAACGACAGTGCTAATGGACTGTTCCACAAAACATAATTGTAGCTCTGTGAGATGATTTCACACATCACCAAGAAGTTTCTCAGAAAGCTTATTTCTAGTTTTCATCTGAGGAAATTTCCTTTGTCAACGTAAGCTTCATTCTGCTATGAAGAATCTAATTCCAGATTTCCAGAAAACTGTGTTAACAAACTGATTACTGAAGAGAAACGTGTAACGCTGTGAGTTGCATTCACACATGGCAATGCGGTTTCTCAGGAGGCTTCTTTCCAGTTTTAATCTGAGGATATTTCCTTTTTCACCATTGCCCTCAATGAGCTCAAAAATATCACTTTGCTGATTCCACGACAACAGTGTTAGCAAACTCTTCCAAGAAGGCAAGGGTGGATTTCTGTGTCATGAAGTCACACATCAGAAAGCAATCTCTCAGAAATCTTCTTTCTAGTTATTATATGAGGATATTTCCTTTTGCACCTTGGGCCCCTATGGGCTCCCAAATATCATTTTGCAGTTTCCACGAAAAGAATGTTAGCAATCTCCTTCCTGAGGACTAAGATGTAAGTCTGTGAGATGAACTCACTGATCAGAAAGAAGTTTCTCAGAAAGCTTCTTTCACGTTTTAAAGTGATGAAATTTCCTTTATCAGCGTAGGTCTCAATGCGATCCAAAGAAACCCTTTTCAGGTTCCTCAAAGTCAGTGTTAATGGAGTGCTCCAAGATATGTAAGTGTAACTCTGAGGGATGAATTCACACATTACCAAGCAGTTTCAAAGAAAGCTTCTTTCTAGTTTTCATCAGAGGATATTTCCTTTTTCACCATAGCCCTCAATGAGCTCCCAAATATCACTTTGCAGAATCCACGACAACAGTGTTACCAATCTGTTCCAAGAAGGGAAGGGAGGAACTCTCTGTGATGAAGTCACACGTAAGAAAGGAATCTCTCAGGAAGCTTCTCTCTAGATTTTATGTGACGATATTTCCTTTTTCACCATAGCCCTCAATGAGCTCTCCAATATCACTTTGCAGAATCCACGACAACAGTATTATCAAACTCTTCCGAGAAGGGAAGTGTGGAACTCTGTGTGATGAAGTCACATACCAGAAAGCAATCTCTCAGAAAGCTACTCTCTACCTTTTATGTGAGGATTCTTCCTTTTTCACCATGGGCCCCTAAGTTCTCCCAAATATCACATTGCAGAATCCACGACAACAGTCTTAGCAAACTGTTCCAAGAAGGGAAGGGTGGAACCCTGTGTGATGAAGTCACATATCAGAAAGCAATCTCTCAGAAAGCTTCTCTCTTGTTATTATGTGAGGATACTTCCTTTTTGACCATGGGTCCCTATGGGCTCCCAAATATCACATTGCAGAATCCACGACAACAGTGTTACCAAACAGTTCCAGGACTGGAAGTGTGGAACTCTGTGTGATGAAATCACATATCAGAAAGAAATCTCTCAGAAAGCTTCTCTCTAGTTATCATGTGAGGATATTTCCTTTTTCACCATGGCCCCTATGGGCTCCCAAATATCACTTTGCAGTTTCAACGAAAAGAGTATTAGCAAACTGTTTCCTGAGTTCTAAGTTGAAAGTCTGTGAGATGAACTCACTGATCAGAAAGAAGTTCCTCAGAAAGCTTCTTTCACGTTTTGAACTGATGAAATTTCCATTATCATCGTAGATCTCAATGCGAACCAAAGAAACCCTTCTCTGGTTCCTCAAAGACAGTGTTAATGGACTACTCCACCAAACGTAAGTGCAACTCTGTGAGATGAATTGACATATCCCTAAGAAGTTTCAAAGAAAGCTTCTTTAAAGTTTTCATCTGAGGATATTTCTTTTGTCACCGTAAGCTTCATTGCGATATGAAGTATCTAATTCCAGATTTCCAGAAAACTGTGTTAACAAACTGATCACTGAAGAGAAACGTGTCACTCTGTGAGTTGCATTCACACATGGCAATGCACATTCTCAGAAGGCTTCTTTCCAGTTTTAATCTGAGGATATTTCCTTTTTCACCATAGCCCTCAATGAGCTCCTAAATATCACTTTGCAGAATCCACGACAACAGTGTTCGCAAACTGTTCCAAGACGGGAAGGGTGGAACTCTGTGTGATGAAGTCACATATCCGAATTCTATCTCTCAGAAAGATTCTCTCTAGTTTTAATGTGAGGATAATTCCTTTTTCACCATGGGCCCCTATGGGCTCCAAAATATCACTCTGCAGTTTCCACGAAAAGAGTGTTACGAAACTGCTTCCTGAGGACTAAGTTGTAAGTCGGTGAGACGAACTCACTGATGAGAAAGAAGTTTCTCAGAAAGCTTCTTTCGCGTTTTGAACTGATGAAATGTCCTTTATCAGTGTAGGGCTCAATTTGATTCAAAGAAGCCCTTCTCAGATATCTCAAAGACAGTGTTAATGAACTCTTCCACGAAACGTAAGTGTAACCCCTTGAGATGAATTCACACGTCACCACGAAGTTTCTCAGAAAGCTTCTTTCTAATTTTCATCTCAGGATATTTCCTTTGTCACCGTAAGCTTCAATGCGCTATGAAGTATCTAATTGCAGAATTCCAGAAAACTGTGTTAACAAACTGATCACTGAAGAGAAGCGTGTAACTCTGTGAGTTGCATTCACACATGGCAATGCAGTTTCTGAGAAGGCTTCTTTCCAGGTTTAATCTGAGGATATTTCCGTTTTCACCATTGCCCTCAATGAGCTCCCAAATATCACTTTGCAGAATCCACGACAACAGTGTTAGCAAACTGTTCCAAGAAGGGAAGGGTGGAACTCTGGGTGATGAAGTCATTATCAGAAAGCAATCTCCAGAAAGCTTCTCTCAACTTATTATGTCAGGATAATTCCTTTCTCACCATGGGCCCCTATGGGCTCCCAAATATCACTTTGCAAAATCCATGACAACAGTGTTAGAAAACTGTTCCAAGAGGGGAAGGGTGGAACTCTGTGTGATGAAATCACACATCAGAAAGCAATCTCTCAGAATGATTCTCTCTAGTTATTATGTGAGGATAATTCCTATTTCACCATGGGCCCCTATGGGCTCCCAAATACCACTTTGCAGTTTCCACGAAAAGAGTGTTAGCCAACTGAATCCTGAGGTCTAAGTTGTGAATCTGTGAGATGAACTCACTGATCAGATAGAAGTTTCTCAGAAAGCTTCTTTCAAGTTTTGAACTGATGAAATTTCCTTTATCAGCGTCAGCCTCAATGCGATCCAAAGAAGCCCTTCTCAGGTTCCTCAAAGACAGTGTTAATGCACTGCTCCACGAAACATAAGTGTAACTCTGTGAGATGAATTTCCACATCACCAAGAAGTTTCTAAGAATGCTTCTTTCTAGTTTTCATCTGAGGATATTTCCTTTTTCACCGTAAGCTTCATTGCGCTATGAAGTATCTCATTGCAGATTTCCAGAAACCTGTGTTAACAAACTGATCACTGAAGAATAACGTGTAACTCTGTGAGTTGTATTCACACATGGCAATGCAGTTTCTCAAAAGGATTCTTTCCAGTTTTATTCTGAGGATATTTCCTTTTTCACCATAGCCCTCCATGACCTCCCAAATATCACTTTGCTGAATCCACGACAACAGTGTTAGCAAACTGTTCCAAGAAGAGAAGGGTGGAACCCTCTGTGATGAAGTCACACGTAAGAAAGGAATCTCTCAGGAAGCTTCTCTCTAGTTATTATGTGAGGATATTTCCTTTTTCACCATAGCCCTCAATGAGCTCCCAAATATCACTTTGCAGAATCCACCACAACAGTGTTATCAAACTATTCCGAGAAGGGAAGGGTGGACGTCTGTGTAATGAAGTCACATACCAGAAAGCAATCTCTCAGAAAGCTACTCTTTACCTTTTATGTGAGGATACTTCCTTTTTCACCATGAGACCCTAAGTTCTCCCAAATATCACTTTGCAGAATCCACGACAACAGTGTTAGAAACTGTTCCAAGAAGGGATGGGTGAAACTCTGTGTGATGAAGTCACACATCAGAAAGCAATCTCTCAGAAAGCTTCTCTCTAGTTATTATGTGAGGATATTTCCTTTCTCACCATGGACCCTATAGGCTCCCTAATATCACTTTGCAGTTTCCACGAAAAGAGTGTTAGCAAACTGCTTCCTGATGTCTAAGTTGTAAGTCTGTGAGGTGAACTCACTGATCAGAAAGAAGTTTGCAGAAAGCTTCTATCACGTTTTGAACTGAAGAAATTTCCTTTATCAGCGTAGGCCTCAATACGATCCAAGGAAGCCCTTGTCAGGTTCCTCAAAGACAGTGTTAGTGAACTGCTCAACGCAACATAAGTGTAACTCTGTGAGATAAATTCACACATCACCAAGAAGTTTCTAAGAAAACTTCTTTCTAGTTTTCATCTGAGGATATTTCCTTTGTCTCCGTAAGTTTCATTGTGCTATGAATTATCTAATTGCAGATTCCAGAAAACTGTGTTAAAAAACTGATCACTGAAGGGAAACGTGTAACTCTGTGAGTTGCATTCACTCATGGCAATGCAGTTTCTCAGAAGCCTTCCTTCCCGTTTTAATCGGAGGATATTTGCTTTTTCACCATAGGCCTCAATGAGCTCCGATATATCACTTTGCAGAATCCACGACAACAGTGTTAGCAAACTGTACCAAGAAGGGAAGGGTGTAACTCTGTGTGATGAATCTCGTATCAGAAAGCAATCTCTCAGAAAGCTTCTCTCTAGTTATCATGTGAGGATCCTTCTTCTTTCACCATGGGCCCCAATGGACTCCCAAATATCACTTTGCATAATCCACGACAACACTGTTTGCAAACTGTTGCAGGAAGGGAAGGGTGGAACTCTGTGTGATGAAGTCACACATCAGAAAGCAATCTCTCAGAAAGCTTCTCTCTAGTTTTTATGTGAGGATACTTCCTTTTCCACCATGGGCCCCTAAGGGCTCCCAAATATCACTTTGCAGAATCCAGGACAACAGTGTTAGCAAACTGTTCCAAGAAGGATAGTATGAAACTCTGTGTGTCGAAGTCACACATCACAAAGCAATCTCTCAGAAAGCTTCTCTCTAGTTATTATGTGAGGATATTTCCTTTTTCACCATGGGCCCCTATGGGCTCCGAAATATCACTTTGCAGTTTCCACGAAAAGAGTGTTAGCAAACTGCTTCCTGAGGTCTAAGTTGTAAGTCTGTGAGATAAACTCAGTGATCAAAAAGAGTTTCTTAGAAAGCTTCTTTCACGTTTTGAACTGATGAAATTTCCTTTATCAGCGTATGCCTCAATGCCATCCAAAGAAGCCCTTCTCAGGTTCCTCAAAGACAGTGTTAATGGACTGCTCCACTAAACATAAGTGCAACTCTTTGAGATGAATTCACACATCACCAAGAAGTTTCTACGAAAGCTTCCTTCTAGTTTTCATCTGAGGATATTTCCTTTGTCACCGCAAGCTTCATTGCACTGTGAGGTATCTAATTGCAGATTTCCAGAAAACTGTGTTAACAAACTGATCACTGAAGAGAAATGTGTAACTCTGTGAGTTGCGTTCACACATGGCAATGCAGTTTCTCAGAAGCCTTCCTTCCAATTTTAATCTGAGGATATTTCCTTTTTCACCCTCGCCCCCAAAGAGCTCCCAAATATCACGTTGCAGAATCCACGACAACAGTGTTAGCAATCTGTTCCCAGAAGGGAAGGGTGTAACTCTGTATGATGAAGTCACACATCACAAATCAATCTCTCAGAAAGCTTCTCTCTAGTTCCTAAGTGAGGATATTTCCTTTTTCACCATGGGCTCCTATGGGCTCCCAAATATGACTTTGCAGTTTCCACGAAAAGAGTGTTAGCAAACTGCTTCCTGAGGTCTAAGGTGGAAGTCTGTGAGGTGAACTCACTGATCAGAAAGAAGTTTCCCAGAAAGCTTCTTTCACGTTTTGAACTGATGAAATTTCCTTTATCAGCATAGGCCTCAATGCGATCCAAACAAGCCCTTCTCAGTTTCCTCAAAGACAGTGTTACTGAACTGCTCCACGAAACATAAGTGTAACTCTGTGAGATGAATTCACACATCACGAAGAAGTTTCAATGAAAGCTTCTTTCTTGTTTTCATCTCATGATATTTCCTTTGTCAACGAAAGCTTCATTGCGCTATGAAGGATCTCATTGCAGTTTTCCAGAAAACTGTGTTAACAAACTGATCACTGAAGAGAAACGTGTAACTCTCTGAGGTGCATTCACATATGGCAATACAGTTTCTCAGAAGGCTTCTTTCTAGTTTTAATCTGAGGATATTTCCTTTTTCACCATAGCCCTCAATGGGCTCCCAAATATCACTTTGCAGAATTCACGACAACAGTGTTAGCAAACTGTTCCAAGAAGGGAAGGGTGGAACTCTGTGTGATGAAGTCACACATCGGAAAGGAATCTCTCAGAAAGCTTCTCTCTATTTGTTATGTGAGCATACTTCCTTTTTGACCATGGGTCCCTAAGGGCTCCCAAATATCACTTTGCAGAAACCACGACAACAGTGTTACCAAACAGTTCCAGCCTGGAAGGGTGAAACTCTGTGTGATGAAGTCACATATCAGAAAGCAATCTCTCAGAAAGCTTCTCTCTAGTTATTATGTGAGGATATTTCTTTTTTCACCATGGGCCCCTATGGGCTCCCAAATATCACTTTGCAGTTTCCTCGAAAAGAGTGTTAGCAAACTGCTTCCTGAGGTCTAAGTTGTCAGTCTGTGAGATGAACTCACGATCAGAAAGAAGTTTCTCAGAAAGCTTCTGTCACGTTTTAAACTGATGAAATTTCCTTTCTCAGCGTAGGTGCCAATGCGATCCAAAGAATCCCTTCTCAGATTCCTCAAGGACAGTGTTAATGGACTGTTCCACGAAACATAAGTTTAACCCTTTGAGATGAATTCACACATCACCAAGAAGATTCTAAGAAAGCTTCTTTCTAGTTTTCATCTCAGGATATTTCCTTTGTCACCATCAGCTTCATTGCGCTCTGAAGTATCTAATTGCAGATTTCCAGAAAACTGTGCTAACAAACTGATCACTGAAGAGAAACGTGTAACTCTGTGAGTTGCATTCACACTTGGCAATGCAGTTTCTCAGAAGGCTTTTTCCAGGTTTATTCTGAGGATATTTCCTTTTTCACCACAGCCCTCAATGAGCTCCCAAATATCCCTTGGCAGAAACCACGATAACAGTGTTAGCAAACTGTTCCAAGAAGGGAAGGGTGGAACTCTGTGTGATGAAATCACACATCAGAAAGCAATCTCTCAGAAAGCTTCTCTCTAGTTCTTATGTGAGGATACTTGTTTTTTCACCATGGGCCCCATGGGCTCAGAAATATCACTTTGCAGAATCCACGACAACAGTGTTAGCAAACTGTTCCAAGAAGGGAAGGGTGGAACTCTGTGTGATGAAGTCACACATCAGAAAGCAATCTCTCAGAAAGCTTCTCTCTAGTTCTCATGTGAGGATACTTCCTTTTTCACCATGGGCCCCTATGGGCTCCCAAATATGACTTTGCGGTTTCCACGAAAAGAGTGTTAGCAAACTGCTTCCTGAGGTCTAAGTTTGTAAGTCTGTGAGGTGAACTCACTGATCAGAAAGAAGTTTCCCAGAAAGCTTCTTTCACGTTTTGAACTGATGAAATTTCCTTTATCAGCGTAGGCCTCAATGCGATCCAAACAAGCCCTTCTCAGTTTCCTCAAAGACAGTGTTAGTGAACTGCTCCACGAAACATAAGTGTAACTCTGTGAGATGAATTCACACATCACGAAGAAGTTTCTATGAAAGCTTCTTTCTGGTTTTCATCTCAGGATATTTCCTTTGTCAACGAAAGCTTCATTGCGCTATGAAGTATCTAATTGCAGTTTTCCAGAAAACTGTGTTAACAAACTGATCACTGAAGAGAAACGTGTAACTCTGTGAGGTGCATTCACATATGGCAATGCAGTTTCTCAGAAGGCTTCTTTCTAGTTTTAATCTGAGGATATTTCCTTTTTCACCATAGCCCTCAATGGGCTCCCAAATATCACTTTGCAGAATTCATGACAACAGTGTTAGCAAACTGTTCCAAGAAGGGAAGGGTGGAACTCTGTGTGATGAAGTCACACATCAGAAAGGAATCTCTCAGAAAGCTTCTCTCTATTTGTTATGTGAGGATACTTCCTTTTTGACCATGGGTCCCTAAGGGTTCCCAAATATCACTTTGCAGAAACCACGACAACAGTGTTACCAAACAGTTCCAAGCCTGGAAGGGTGAAACTCTGTGTGATGAAGTCACATATCAGAAAGCAATCTCTCAGAAAGCTTCTCTCTAGTTATTATGTGAGGATATTTCTTTTTTTCACTATGGGCCCCTATGTGCTCCCAAATATCACTTTGCAGTTTCCTCGAAAAGAGTGTTAGCAAACTGCTTCCTGAGGTCTAAATTGTCAGTCTGTGAGATGAACTCACTGATCAGAAAGAATTTTCTCAGAAAGCTTCTGTCACGTTTTAAACTGATGAAATTTACTTTATCAGCGTAGGTACCAATGCGATCCAAAGAAGCCCTTCTCAGGTTCCTCAAAGACAGTGTTAATGGACTGTTCCACGAAACATAAGTTTAACACTTTGAGATGAATTCACACATCACCAAGAAGATTCTAAGAAAGCTTCTTTCTAGTTTTCATCTCAGGATATTTCCTTTGTCACCGTCAGCTTCATTGCACTATGAAGTATCTAATTGCAGATTTCCAGAAAACTGTGTTAACAAACTGATCACTGAAGAGAAACGTGTAACTCTGTGAGTTGCATTCACACATGGCAATGCAGTTTCTCAGAAGGCTTTTTCCAGGTTTATTCTGAGGATATTTCCTTTTTCACCACAGCCCTCAATGAGCTCCCAAATATCCTGTTGCAGAATCCACGACAACAGTGTTAGCAAACTGTTCCAAGAAGGGAAGGTTGGAACTCTGTGTGATGAAGTCACACATCAGAAAGCAATCTCTCAGAAAGCTTCTCTCTAGTTCTTATGTGAGGATATTTCCTTTTTCACCATGGGCCCCTATGGGCTCCCAAATATCACTTTGCAGTTTCCACGGAAAGAGTGTTAGCAAACTGCTTCCTGAGGTCTAAGTTTGTAAGTCTGTGAGATGAACTCACTGATCAGAAAGAAGTTTCTCAGAAAGCATCTTTAACGTTTTGAACTGATAAAGTTTCCTTTATCATTGTAGGCCTCAATGCGATCCAAAGAAGCCCTTCTCAGGTTCCTCAAATACAGTGTTAATTGACTGCTCCACGATACATAAGTGTAACTCGGTGAGATGAATTCACACATCACTAAGAAGTTTCTTTTTTTATTATTATTATTATACTTTAAGTTCTAGGGTACATGTGCATAACGTGCAGGTGTCTTACATATGTATACTTATGCCATGTTGGTGTGCTGCCCCCATCAACACGTCAGCTCCTATCAATTCATCATTTATATCATGTATAACTCCCCAGTGCAATCCCTCCCTCCTCCCCCCTCCCCATGATAGGCCCAAATGTGTGATGTGCCCCTTCCCGAGTCCATTTGATCTCATTGTTCAGTTCCCACCTATGAGTGAGAACATGCGGTGTTTGGTTTTCCCTTTTTGTGATAGTTTGCTAAGAATGATGGTTTCCAGCTGCATCCGTGTCCCTACAAAGGACGCAAACTCATCCTTTTTGTGGCTGCATAGTATTCCATGGTGTATATGTGCCACATTTTCTTAATCCAGTCTGTCACAGATGGACATTTAAGTTGATTCCAAGTCTTTGCTATTGTGAATAGTGCCACAATAAACATACGTGTGCATGTGTCTTTGTAGTAGAATAATTTATAATCCTTTGGGTATATACCCAGTAGTGGGATGGCTGGGTCTTATGGTACATCTAGTTCTAGTTCCTTGAGGAATAGCCACACTGTTTTCCGTAATGGTTGAACTAGTTTACAATCCCACCAACAGTGTAAAAGTGTTCCTATTTCTCCACATCCTCTCCAACAACTGTTGTTTCCTGACTTCTTAATGATTGCCATTCTAACTGGTGTGAGATGGTATCTCATTGTGGTTTTGATTTGCATTTCTCTGATGGCGAGTGATGATGAGCATTTTTTCATGTGTCTGTTGGCTGTATGAATGTCTTCTTTTGAGAAATGTCTGTTCATATCCTTTCCCCACTTTTTGATGGGGTTGTTTGTTTTTTTCTCGTATATTTGTTTGAGTTCTTTGTAGAATCTGGATATTAGCCCTTTGTCAGATGAGTAGGTTGCTAAAATTTTCTCCATTCTGTAGGTTGCCTATTCACTCTGATGGTAGTTTCTTTTGCTGTGCAAAAGCTCTTTAGTTTAATTAGATCCCATTTGTCAATTTTTGCTTTTCCTGCCCTTGCTGTTGGTGTTTTAGACATGAAGTCCTTGCCCATGCCTATGTCCTGAATGGTACTACCTAGATTTTCTTCTAGGGTTTTTATGGTATTAGGTCTAACATTTAAATCTCTAATCTATCTTGAATTAATCTTCCTATAAGGGGTAAGGAAAGGATCCAGTTTCAGCTTTCTACTTATGGCTAGCCAATTTTCCCAGCACCATTTATTAAATAGGGAATCCTTTCCCCATTTCTTGTTTCTCTCAGGTTTGTCAAAGATCAGATGGTTGTAGATGTATGGTATTATTTCTGAGGACTCCGTTCTGTTCCATTGGTCTATATCTCTGTTTTGGTACCAGTACCATGCTGTTTTGGTTACTGTAGCCTTGTAGTGTAGTTTGAAGTAAGGTAGCGTGACGCCTCCAGCTTTGTCCTTTTGACTTAGGATTGTCTTGGCAATGCGGGCTCTTTTTTGGTTCCATATGAACTTTAAAGCAGTTTTTTCCAATTCTGTGAAGAAACTCATTGGTAGCTTGATGGGGATGGCATTGAATCTATAAATAACCTTGGGGAGTATGGCTATTTTGACGATATTGATTCTTCCTATCCATGAGCATGGTATGTTCTTCCATTTGTTTGTGTCCTCTTTGATTTCACTGAGCAGTGGTTTGTAGTTCTCCTTGAAGAGGTCCTTTACATCCCTTGTAAGCTGGATTCCTAGGTATTTGATTCCCTTTGAAGCAATTGTGAATGGAAGTTCATTCCTGATTTGGATCTCTACTTGCCTGTTACTGGTGTATAAGAATACTTGTGATTTTTGCACATTAATTTTGTATCCTGAGACTTTGCTGAAGTTGCTTATCAGCTTAAGGAGATTTTGGGCTGAGACAATGGGGTTTTCTAAATATACAATCATGTCATCTGCAAACAGGGACAATCTGACTTCTTCTTTTCCTAACTGGATACCCTTGATTTCTTTCTCTTGCCTGATTGCCCTAGCCAGAACTTTCAACACTATGTTGAATAGGAGTGGTGAGAGAGGGCATCCCTGTCTTGTGCCAGTTTTCAAAGGGAATTTTTCCAGTTTTGGCCCATTCAGAATGATATTAGCTGTGGGTTTGTCATAGATAGCTCTTATCATCTTGAGGTACGTTCCATCAATACCGAATTTATTGAGCGTTTTTAGCATGAAGGGTTGTTGAATTTTGTCAAAATCCTTTTCTGCATCTATTGAGACAATCATGTGGTTCTTGTCTTTGGTTCTGTTTATATGCTGGATTACGTTTATTGATTTGCGAATGTTGAACCAGCCTTGCATCCCAGGGATGAAGCCCACTTGATCATGGTGGATCAGCGTTTTGATGTGCTGCTGAATCCGGTTTGCCAGTATTTTACTGAGGATTTTTGCATCGATGTTCACCAAGGATATTGTTCTAAAATTCTCTTTTTTTGTTGTGTCTCTGCCTGGCTTTGGTATCAGGATGATGTTGGCCTCATAAAATGAGTTAGGGAGGATTCCCTCTTTTTCTATTGCTTGGAATAGTTTCAGAAGGAATGTTACCAGCTCCTCCTTGTACCTCTGGTAGAATTCAGCTGTGAATCCATCTGGTCCTGGACTTTTTTTGGTGGGTAGGCTATTAATTGTTGCCTCAATTTCATAGCCTGCTATTGGTCTATTCAGGGATTCCACTTCTTCCTGGTTTAGTCTTGGGAGAGTGTAAGTGTCCAGGAAATTATCCATTTCTTCTAGATTTTCTAGTTGATTTGCGCAAGGGCGTTTATAGTATTCTCTGATGGTTGTTTGTATTTCTGTGGGGTCGGTGGTGATATACCCTTTATCATTTTTTATTGCGTCAATTTGATTCCTCTCTCTTTTCTTCTTTATTAGCCTTGCTAGCGGTCTGTCAATTTTGTTGATCTTTTCAAAAAACCAACTCCTGGATTCATTGATTTTTGGAGGGTTTTTTGTGTCTCTAACTCCTTCAGTTCTGCTCTGATCTTAGTTATTTCTTGCCTTCTGCTAGCTTTTGAATGTGTTTGCTCTTGCCTCTCTAGTTCTTTTAATTGTGATGTTAGAGTGTCAATTTTAGATCTTTCCTGCTTTCTCTTGTGGGCATGTAGTGCTATAAATTTCCCTCTATACACTGCTTTAAATGTGTCCCAGAGATTCTGGTATGTTGTATCTTTGTTCTCATTGGTTTCAAAGAACATCTTTATTTCTGCTTTCATTTCGTTCTGTACCCAGTAGTCATTCAGGAGCAGGTTGTTCAGTTTCCATGTAGTTGAGCGGTTTTGATTGAGTTTCTTAGTCCTGAGTTGTAGTTTGATTGCACTGTGGTCTGAGAGACAGTTTGTTATAATTTCTGTTCTTGTACATTTGCTGAGGAGTGCTTTACTTCCAATTATGTGGTCAATTTTGGAATAAGTGCGATGTGGTGCTGAGAAAAATGTATATTCTGTTGATTTGGGGTGGTGAGTTCTATAGATGTCTATTAGGTCCGCTTGGTGCAGAGATGAGTTCAATTCCTGGATATCCTTGTTAACTTTCTGTCTCGTTGATCTGTCTAATGTTGACAGTGGAGTGTTGAAGTCTCCCATTATTATTGTATTGGAGTCTAAGTCTCTTTGTAAGTCTCCAAGGACTTGCTATATGAATCTGTGTGCTCCTGTACTGGGTGCATATATATTTAGGAAGGTTAGCTCTTCCTGTTGAATTGATCCCTTTACCATTATGTAATGGCCTTCTTTGTCTCTTTTGATCTTTGACGGTTTAAAGTCTGTTTTATCAGAGACTAGGATTGCAACCCCTGCTTTTTCTTGTTCTCCATTTGCTTGGTAGATCTTCCTCCATCCCTTTATTTTGAGCCTATGTATGTCTCTGCATGTGAGATGCGTCTCCTGAATACAGCAGAGTGATGGGTCTTGAGTCTTGATCCAGTTTGCCAGTCTGTGTCCTTTAATTGGAGCATTTAGTCTATTAACATTTAAGGTTAATATTGTTATGTGTGAACTTGATCCTGTCATTATGATATTAACTGGTTATTTTGCTCGTTAGTTGATGCAGTCTCTTCCTAGCCTCGATGGTCTTTACATTTTGGCATGTTTTTTCAATGGCTGGTACCGGTTGTTCCTTTCCATGTTTAGGGCTTCCTTCAGGGTCTCTTGTAAGGCAGGCCTGGTGGTGACAAAATCTCTAAGCATTTGCTTATCTGTAAAGGATTTTATTTCTCCTTCACTGATGAAACTTAGTTTGGCTGGATATGACATTCTGGGTTGAAAATTGTTTTCTTTAAGAACGTTGAATATTGGCCCCCACTCTCTTCTGGCTTGGAGAGTTTCTGCCGAGAGATCTGCTGTTAGTCTGATGGGCTTCCCTTTGTGGGTAACCCGACCTTTCTCTCTGGCTGCCCTTAGGATTTTTTCCTTCATTTCAACTTTGGTGAATCTGGCAGTTATGTGTCTTGGAGTTGCTCTTCTGGAGGAGTATCTTTGTGGCGTACTCTGTATTTCCTGAATTTGAATGTTGGCCTGCCCTACTAGGTTAGGGAAGTTCTCCTGGATGATATCCTGAAGAGTGTTTTCCAACTTGGTTCCATTTTCCCCCTCACTTTCAGGCACCCCAATCAGACGTAGATTTGGTCTTTTTACATAATCCCATACTTCTTGCAGGCTTTGTTCATTTCTTTTTCTTCTTTTTTCTTTTGGTTTCTCTTCTCGCCTCATTTCATTCATTTGATCCTCAATCGCTGATACTCTTTCTTCCAGTTGATCGAGTCGGTTACTGAAGCTTGTGCATTTGTCACGTATTTCTCGTGTCATGGTTTTCATCTCTGTCATTTCGTTTATGATCTTCTCTGCATTAATTAGTCTAGCTGTCAATTCTTCCCCTCTTTTTTCAAGATTTTTAGTTTCTTTGCACTGGGTACGTAATTCCTCCTTTAGCTCTGAGAAGTTTGATGGACTGAAGCCTTCTTCTCCCATCTCGTCAAAGTCATTCTCTGACCAGCTTTGATCCGTTGCTGGCGATGGGCTGCGCTCCTTTGCAGAGGGAGATACGCTCTTATTTTTTGAATTTCCAGCTTTTCTGCCCTGCTTCTTCCCATCTCAGTGGTTTTATCTGTCTCTGGTCTTTGATGATGGTGACTTACTGATGGGGTTTTGGTATAGGTGTCCTTCCTGTTTGATAGTTTTGCTTCTGACAGTCAGAAGGACTGTCTGTTGGTCTGTTGGAGATTGCTTGAGGTCCACTCCAGACCTGTTTGCCTGGGTATCAGCAGCAGAGGTTGCCAAAGATAGAATATTGCTGAACAGCGAGTGTACCTGTCTGACTCTTCCTTTGGAAGTTTCCTCTCAGGGGTGTACTCCACCCTGTGAGTGTGGTGTGTCAGACTGC
The DNA here is from genome assembly GCF_007565055.1 of Rhinopithecus roxellana. NCBI lineage: Eukaryota > Metazoa > Chordata > Mammalia > Primates > Cercopithecidae > Rhinopithecus > Rhinopithecus roxellana. The sequence continues at coordinate 43,914,350 of NC_044568.1, read as the reverse complement.
CCCTAGTGGGGGATGTCCCCCCGCTAGGCTACTCAGGGGTCAGGGACCCACCTGAGCAGACAGTCTGTCCACTCTCAGATCTCAACCTCCGCGTTGGGAGATCCACGGCTCTCCCCAAAGCTGTCAGACAGAGTCGTTCGCGTCTGCACCGGCCCCCGCTGCTTCCCCTGTTGGTCTTCAGCTGTGCGCTGTCCCCAGAGGTGGAGACTACAGAGACAGGCAGGCTTCCTTGAGCTGCTGTGACCTCCACCCAGTTCGAGCTTCCCAGCGGCTTTGTTTACCTACTTAAGCCTCAGCAATGGCAGGCGCCCCTGCCCCAGCCTCATTGCTGCCTTGCCGATAGATCGCCGCAGACTGCTGTGTTAGCAGGGAGGAAGGCTCCGTGGGCATGGGACCCTCCCGGCCAGGTGTGGGATATATTCTCCTGGTGTGCCTGTCTGCTTAAAGCGCAGTATTGGGGTTGGAGTTACCTGATTTTCCAGGTGATGTGTGTCTCAGTTCCCCTGGCTAGGAAAACGGATTCCCTTCCCCCTTGGCTTCCAGGTGAGGCAATGCCTCGCCCTGCCTCAGCTCACACTGGTCAGGATGCAGCAGCTGACCAGCACCGATGTTCCGGCACTCCCTAGTGAGATGACCCCAGTATCTCAGTTGAAAATGCAGAAATCACCGGTCTTCTGTGTGGCTCCCGCTGGGAGTTGGAGAATGGAGCTGTTCCTATTCAGCCATCTTGCTCCGCCCCAAGAAGTTACTAAGAAAACTTCTTTCTAGTTTTCATCTGAGGATAGTTCCTTTGTCACCGTAAGCTTCATTGCGCTATGAAGTATCTAACTGCAGATTTCCAGAAAACTGTGTTAACAAACTGATCACTGAAGAGAAACGTGTAAATCTGAGAGTTGCATTCACACATGGCAATGCAGTTTCTCAGAACGCTTCTTTCCAGTTTTAATCCGAGGATATTTCCTTTTTCACCATAGCCCTCAATGAGCTCCCATATATCACTTTGCAGAATCCACGACAACAGGGTTAGCCAACTCTTCCAAGAAGGAAAGGGTGGAACTCTGTGTGATGAAGTCACACATGAGAAAGCAAACTCTCAGAAAGCTTCTGTCTAGTATTTATGTGAGGATACTTCCTTTCTCACCATGGGCCCCTATGGGCTCCCACATATCACTTTGCAGAATCCACGAAAATAGTGTTAGCAAACTGCTTCCTGAGGTCTAGGTTGTAAGTCTGTGAGAAGAACTCACTGATCAGAAAGAAGTTTCTCAGAAAGCTTCTTTCACGTTTTGAAATAATGAAACTTCCTTTATCAGCGTAGGCCTCATTGCAATCCAAGAAGCCCTTCTCAGGTTCCTCAAAGACAGTGTTAATGGACTGCTACACGAAACATAAATGTAACTCAGTGAGATGAATTCACACATAACTAAGAAGTTTCTAAGAAAGCATCTTTCTAGCTTTCATTTGAGGATATTTCCTTTGTCACCATAAGCTTCATTGCGCTATGAAGTATCTCATTGCAGATTTCCCGAAAACTGTGTTACCAAACTGATCACTGAAGAGAAACGTGTAACTCTGTGAGTTGCATTGACTCATGGCAATGCAGTTTCTCAGAAGGCTTCTTTCCAATTTTAATCTGAGGATATTTCCTTTTTCACCATAGCCCTCAATGAGCTCCCAAATATCACTTTCCAGAATCCACGACAACAGTGTTAGCAAACTGTTCCAAGAAGGGAAGGGTGGAACTCTGTGTGATGAAATCACACATCGGAAAGGAATCTCTCAGAAAGCTTCTCTCTAGTTATTACGTGAGGATAGTTCCTTTTTCACCATTAGCCCCTGAGGGCACCCAAATATCTCTTTGCAGAATGCACGACAACAGTGTTAGCAAACTGTTCCAAGAATCGTAGGGTGGAATTCTGTGTGATGAAGTCACACATCAGAAAGCCATCTCTCAGAAAGCTTCTCTCTAGTTATTATGTGAGGATATTCACTCATCACTGATCCTTTTTCACCATGCCCCCCCATGGGCTCCCAATTATCACTTTGCAGAATCCATGACAACATTGTTAGCAAACTCTTACAAGAAGGGAAGGGTGGAACTCTGTGTGATGAAGTCACACATCAGAAAGCAATATCTCAGAAAGCTTCTCTCTAGTTTTTAGGTGAGGATTCTTCCTTTTTCACCATGGGCGCCTAAGGGCTCCCAAATATCACTTTGCAGTTTCCACGAAAAGAGTGTTAGAAAACTGCCTCCTGAGATCTAAGATATAAGTCTTTGAGATGATCTCACTGCGCAGAAAGAAGTTTCTCAGAAAGCTTCTTTCACGTTTTGAACTAATGAAATTTCCTTTATCAGCGTAGGCCTCAATGCGATACATAGAAGCCCTTCTCAGGTTCCTCAAAGACAGTGTTAATGAACTGCTCCACGAAACATAAGTGTAACTCGGAGAGATGAATTCACACATCAAGAAGTTTCTACGAAAGCTTCTTTCTAGTTTTCGTCTGAGGATATTTCCTTTGTCCCCGTAAGCTTCTTTGCGCTATGGACTATCTAATTGCAGATTTAAAGAAAACAGTGTTAACAAACTGATCACTGAAGAGAAACGTGTAACTCTGTGAGATGCATTCACATAGGGCAATGCAGTTTCTCAGAAGGCTTCTTTCCAGTTTTAATCTGAGGATATTTCCTTTTTCACCATAGCCCACAGGAGCTCCCAAATATCACTTTGCAGAATCCACGACAACAGTGTTAGCAAACTGTTCCACGAATTGGAGGGGGGAACTCTGTGAGATGAAGTCACACATCAGAAAACAATCTCTCAGAAAGCTTCTCTCTGGTTTTCATGTGAGGATACTTCCTTTTTCACCATGGGCCTCTATGGGCTCCCAAATATCACTTTGCAGAATCCACGACAACAGTGTTACCAAACTGTTCCAAGAAGAGAAGGGTGGAACTGTGTGTGATGAATTCACACATGAGAAAGCAATCTCTCAGAGAGCTTCTCTCTAGTTATTATGTGAGGATATTTCCTTTTTCACCTAGGTCCCCTATGGGCTCCCAAATATCACTTTGCAGTTTCCACGAAAAGAGTGTTAGCAAATTGTTTCATGAGGTGTAAGTTAAGTCTGTGAGACGAACTCACTGATCAGAAAGTAGTTTCTCAGAAAGCTTCTTTCAAGTGTTGAACTGATGAAATTTCCTTTATCAGCGTAGGCCTCAATGCAATCCAAAGAAGCCCTTCTCATTCTCCTCAAAGACAGTGTTAATGGACTGCTCCACGAAACATAAGTGTAACGCTGTGAGATGAATTCACACATCACCAAGAAGTTTCTCAGAAAGCTTCCTTCTAGTTTTCATCTGAGGATATTTCCTTTGTCACCGTAAGCTTCATTGCACTATCAAGTATCTAATTGCAGATTTCCAGAAAACTGTGTTAACAAACTAATCACTGAAAAGAAACGTGTAACTCTGTGAGGTGCATTCACACATGGCAATGCAGTTTCTCAGAAGGCTTCTTTCCAGTTTTAATATGAGGATATTTCCTTTTTCACCATAGCCCTCAATGAGCTCCCAAATATCACTTTGCAGAATCCACGAAAACAGTGTTAGCAAACTGCTTCATAAACGGAAGGGTGGAACTATGTGTGATGAAGTCACACATCAGAATGCAAGCTCTCAGAAAGGTTCTCTCTAGTTTTTATGTGAGGAAACTTCCTTTTTCTCCCTGGGCCCCTATGGGCTCCCAAATATCACTTTGCAGAATCCACGACAACAGTGTTAGCAAACTGTTCCAAGAAGGGAAGGGTGGAACTCTGTGTGATGAAGTCACACATCAGAAAGCAATCTCTCAGAAAGCTTCTCACTACTTATTATGTGAGGATATTTCCTTTTTCACCATGGGGAAACCTATGGCTACCAAAATATCACTTTGCAGTTTGCTCGAAAAGATTGTTAGCAAACTGCTTCCTGAGGTCTAAGTGGTAAGTCTGTGAGATGAACTCACTGGTCAGAAATAAGTTTCTCATAAAACTTCTTTCACGTATTGAACTCATGTAATTTCCTTTATCAGCGTAAGCCTCAATGCGATCCAACGAAGCCCTTCCAAGTTTCCTCAAAGACAGTGTTAATGAACTCCTCCACGAAAGATAAGTGTAACTCTGTGAGTTGAATTCACACATCACCAAGAAGTTTCTAAGAAAGCTTCTTTCTAGTTTTCATCTGAGGATATTTCCTTTGTCACCGCAAGCTTCATTGCGCTATGAAGTATCTAACTGCAGATTTCCAGAACACTGTGTTAACAAACTGATAACTGAAGAGAAATGTGTAACTCTATGAGTTGCATTCTCACACTTCAATGCAGTTTCTCAGAAGTCTTCTTTCCTGTTTTAATCTGAGAATATTTCCTTTTTCACCATAGCTCTCAATGAGCTCTGAAATATCACTTTGCAGAATCCATAACAACAGTGTTAGCAAACTGTTGCAAGAAGGGAAGGGTGGAACACTGTGTGATGAAGTCACATATCAGAAAGCAAACCCTCAGAAAACTTCTCTCTAGTTATTATGTGAGGATACTTCCTTTTTTACCATGGGCCCCTATGGGCTCCCAAATATCAGTTTGCAGAATCCACGACAACAGTGTTAGCAAACTGTTCCAAGAAGGGAAGGGTGGAACTCTGTGTGATGAAGTCACACATCAGAAAGCAATCTCTCAGAAAGGTTCTCTATAGTTATAATGTTAAGATATTTAATTTTCAGCTTGGGCCCCTATGGGCTCCCAAATATCACTTTGCAGTTTCCACGAAAAAAGTGTTAAAAAACTGCTTCCTGAGGTCTAAGTTGTCAGTCTGTGAGATGAACTCATTGATCAGAAAGAAGTTTCTCAGAAACTGCTTTCACGTTTTGAATTGATGAAATATCCTTTATCAGCGTAGGCCTCAATGCTATCCAAAGAAGCCCTTCTCAGGTTCCTCAAAGACACTGTTAATGGACAGCTCCATGAAACATAAGTGTACCTCTGTGAGATGAATTCACACATCACCAAGGAGTTTCTAGGAAAGCTTCTTTCTAGTTTTCATCTGAGGATATTTCCTTTGTCACCATAAGCTTCATTGTGCTATGAAGTATCTCATTGCAGATTTCCAGAAAACTGTGTTAACAAACTGATCACTGAAGAGAAACATGTAACTCTGGGAGTTGCATTCACACATGGCAATGCAGTTTCTCAGAAGGCTTCTTTCCAGTTTCAATCCTAGGATATTTCCTTTTTCACCATGGGCCCCCATGGGCTCCAAAATATCATTTTGCAGTTTCCACGAAAAGACTGTTAGCTAACTGCTTCCTGAGGTCTAATTTGTAAGTCTGTGTGATGAAATCACTGATCAGAAAGAAGTTTCTCAGAAAGCTTCTTTCACGTTTTGAACTGATGAAATTTCCTTTATCAGCATAGGCCTCATAACGATCCGAAGAAGACCTTCTCAGATTCCTCAAAGACAGTGTTCATGGACTGCTCCAGGAAACATAAGTGTAGCTCACTGAGATGAATTCACACATCATTAAGAAGTTTCCAAGAAAGCTAGTTTTCATCTGAGGATATTTCCTTTGTCACCGTAAGCATCATTGCACTATGAGGTATCTAATTGCAGATTTCCAGAAAACTGCTTAACAAACTGATCACTGAAGAGAAACGTGTAACTCTGTGAGTTGCATTCACACATGGTAATGCAGTTTCTAAGAAGGCTTTTTCCAGTTTCAATCTGAGGATATTTCCTTTCTCACCATAGCCCTAAATGAGCTCCCAAATATCACTTTGCACAATCCACGACAACAGTTTTAGCAAACTATTCCAAGAAGGGAAGGGTGGAACACTGGGTGATGAGGTCACACATCAGAAAACCATCTTTCAGAAAGCTTCTCTCTAGTTTTTATGTGAGGATACTTCCTTCTTCGCCATGGGCCCCTATGTGCTACCAATTATCACTTTGCAGAATCCACGACAACAGTGTTAGCAAACTGTTCCATTAAGGGAAGGTGGAACTCTGTGTGATGAAGCCCCATATCAGAAAGCAATCTCTCAGAAAGCTTCTCTCTATTTTTTATGTGAGGATACTTCCTTTTTCACCATGAGCCCCTATGGGCTCCCAAATATAACTTTGCAGTTTCCAGGAAAAGAGTGTTAGCAAACTGCTTCCTGAGGTCTAAGTTGTAAGTCTGTTAGATGAAATCACTGATCAGAAAGAAGTTTGCAGAAAGTTTCTTTCACGTTTTGAACTGATGAAATTTCCTTTATCAGCGTAGGCCTCAATGCGATCCAAAGAAGCCCTTCTCAGTTTCCTCAAAGACAGTGTTAATGGACTGCTCCACGAAACATAAGTGTAACTCTGTAAGATGAATTCACACATCACCAAGAAATTTCTAAGACAGCTTCTTTCTACTTTTCATCTGAGGATATTTCCTTTGTCACCGTAAGCTTCATTGAGATACGAAATATCTAATTGCAGATTTCCAGAAAACTGTGTTAACAAACTTGTCACTGAAGAGAAACGTGTAACTGTGTGAGTTGCATTCACACATGGCAATGCAGTTTCTCTGAAGGCTTCTTTCCAGTTTTAATCTGAGGATATTTCCTTTTTCACCATAGCCCTCAATGAGCTCCCAAATATCACTTTGCAGAATCCACGACAACAGTGTTAGCACACTGTTCCAAGAAGGGAAGTGTGGTACTCTGGGTGATGAAGTCACACAACAGATAGCAATCTCTCAGAAAGCTTCTCTCTACTTAATATGTGAGGATATTTCCTTTTGCACCAAGGGCCCCTGTGGGCTCCCAAATATCACTTTGCAGTTTCCACGAAAAGACTGTTAGCAAACTGTCCCAAGAAGGGAAGGCTGGAACTCTGTGTGATGAAGTCACACATCAGAAAGCAATCCCTCAGAAAGCTTCTTTCTAGTTATTATGTGAGGATATTTCCTTTTTCACCATTGGCCCCGCTTGGCTCCCAAATATCACTTTGCAGTTTCCACGAAACGAGTGTTAGCACACTACTTCCTGAGGTCTAAGTTGTAAGTGTGTGCGATGAACTCACTGATCAGAAAGAAGTTTCTCAGGAAGCTTCTTTCACGTTTTGAACTGATGAAATTTCCTTTATCAGTGTAGACCTCAATGCAATCCAAAGAAGCCCTTCTCAGGTTCCTCAAAAACAGTGTTAATGGACTGCTCCACGATACATAACTGTAACTCTGTGAGATGAATTCACACATCACCAAGAAGTTTCTAAGTAAGCTTCTTTCCACTTTTCATCTGAGGATATATCCTTTGTCACCATAAGCTTCATTGCGCTGTGAAGTATCTAATTGCAGATTTCCAGAAAAGTGTGTTAACAAACTGATCACTGAAGAGAAACGTGTAACTCTGTGAGTTGCATTCACACATGGCAATGCAGTTTCTCAAAAGGCTTCTTTTCAGTTTTAAACTGAGAATATTTCCTTTTTCACCATAGCCCTCAATGAGCTCCCAAAGATCACTTGGCACAATCCACGACAACAGTGTTAGCAAACTGTTCCAGGAAGGGAAGGGTGGAACTCTGTGTGATGAAGTCACGTATCACAAAGCAATCTCTCAAAAAGCTTCTCTCTAGTTATTATGTGAGGATACTTCCTTTTTCACCCTGGGCCTCTATGGGCTCCCAAATATCACATTGCAGAATACACGACAACAGTGTGAGCAAACTGTTCCAAGAAGGGAAGGGTGTAACTGTGTGTGATGAAGTCACATACACGAAAGCAATCTCTCAGAAAGCTTCTCTCTGGTTTTTTGTGAAGATACATCCTTTTTCACCATGGGCCCCTATGGGCTCCCAAATATCACTTTGAAGAATCCACTACAACAGTGTAAGCAAATTGTTCCAAGAAGGGAAGGGTGGAACTGTGTGTGATGAATTCACATATCCGAAAGCAATCTCTCAGAAAGCTTCTCTCTAGTTTTTATGTGAGGATACTTCCTTTTTCACCATGGGCCCCTATGGGCTCCCAAATATCACTTTGCAGAATCCACGACAACAGTGTTAGCAAACTGTTCCAAGAAGGGAAGGTTGGAACCCTGTGTGCTGAAGTCACATATCAGAAAGCAATATCTCAGAAAGCTTCTCTCTACTTATTGTGTGAGGACATTTTCTATTTCACCATGGGCCCCTATGGGCTCCCAAATATCACTTTGCAGTTTCCACGAAAAGAGTGTAAGCAAACTGCTTACTGAGGTCTAAGTTGTAAGTGTGTGCGATGAACTCACTCATCAGAAAGAAGTTTCTCGGAAAGCTTCTTTCACGTTTTGAGCTGTGGAAATTTCCTTTATCAGCGTAGGCCTCAATGCGATCCAAAGAAGCCCTTCTCAGGTTCCTCAAAGACAGTGTTAATGGACTGCTCCACGAAACATAAGTGTAACTCTGAGAGATGAATTCACAAATCAACAAGAAGTTTCTAAGAATGCTTCTTTCTAGTTTTCATCTGAGGATATTTCCTTTGTCACCGTAAGCTTCATTGTGCTATGAAGTTTCTATTTGCAGATTTACAGAAAACTTTGTTAACAAACTGATCACTGAAGAGAAATGTGTAACTCTGTGAGTTACATTCACACGTGGCAATGCAGTTTCTCTGAAGGCTTCTTTTCAGTTTTAATCTGAGAATATTTCCTTTCTCACCATAGCCCTCAAAGTGCTCCCAAATATCACTTTGCAGTATCCACGATGACAGTATTAACAAACTGTTCCAGGAAGGGAAGGGTGGAAATCTGTGTGATGAAGTCACACATCAGAAAGCAGTCTCTCAGAAACTTCTCTCTAGTCCTTATGTGAGGACACTTCTTTTTTCACCAAGGGCCAATATAGGCTCAAAATATCACTTTGCAGAAACCACGACAACAGTGTTAGAAATCTGTTCCAATACGGGAAGTGTGGAATTCTGTGAGATGAAGTCACACATCAGAAAACAATCTCTCAGAAATCTTCTCTCTAGTTATTATGTGAGGATATTTCCTTTCTCACCATGGGCCCCTATGGGTTCCCAAATATCACTTTGCAGTTTCCATGAAAAGAGTGTTAGCAAACTGCTTCCTGAGGTCTAAGTTGTAAGTGAGTGAGATGAACTCACTGATCAGAAAGAAGTTTCTCAGAAAGCTTCCTTCACTTTTGGAACTGAGGAAATTTCCTTTATCAGCGTAGGCCTCATTGCGATCCAAAGAAGCTCTTCTCAGGTTCCTCAAAGACAGTGTTAATGCACTGCTCTCCGAAACTTAAGTGTAACTCTGTGAGATGAATTCACACATAACTAAGAAGTTTCTAAGAAAGCTTCCCACCAGTTTTCATCTGAGGATATTTCCTTTGTCACCGTAAGCTTCATTGCACTATGAAGTATCTCATTGCAGATTTCCAGAACGCTGTGTTAACAAACTGATCACTGAAGAGAAACGTGTAACTCTATGACTTGCATTCACACATGGCAATGCAGTTTCTCAGAAGGCTTCTTTCCAGTTTTAATCTGAGGATATTTCCTTTTTCACTGTAGCCCTCAATGAGCTCCCAAATATCACTTTCCAGAATCCACGACAACAGTGTTAGGAAACTGTTCCAAGAATCGTAGGGTGGAATTCTGTGTGATGAAGTCACACATCAGAAAGCAATCTCTCCGAAAGCTTCTCTCTAGTTATTATATGAGGATATTCACTGATCACTGATCCTTTTTCACCATGGGCCCCTATGGGTTCCCAAATATCACTTTGCAGAATCCATGACAACAGTGTTAGCAAACTGTTCCCAGACGGGAAGGGTGAAACTCTGTGTGATGAAGTCACACATCAGAAAGCAATCTCTCAGAAAGCTTCTCTCTAGTTATTCGGTGAGGATTCTTCCTTTTTCACCATGGGCCCCTAAGGGCTCCGAAATATAACTTTGCAGTTTCCACGAAAAGAGTGTTAGAAAACTGCCTCCTGATATCTAAGTTATAAATCTTTGAGATGATCTCACTGATCAGAAAGAAGTTTCTCAGAAAGCTTCTTTCACGTTTTGAACTAATGAAATTTCGTTTATCAGCGTAGGCCTCAATGCGATCCAAAGAAGCCCTTCTCAGGTACCTCAAAGACAGTGTTAATGGACTGCTCCACGAAACGCAAGAGTAACTCTGTGAGATGAATTCACACATCACCAAGCAGTTTCTACGAAATCTTCTTTCTAGTTTTCATCTGAGGATATTTCCTTTGTCACCGTAAGCTTCATTGCGGTACTAAGTATCTAACTGCAGGTTTCCAGAAACCGTGTTAACAAACTGATCTGTGAAGAGAAACGTGTAAATCTGTGAGTTCCATTCAGACATGGCAATGCAGTTTCTTAGAAGGCTTCTTTCCTGTTTTAATCTGAGGATATTTCCTTTTCACCATAGCCCTCAATGAGCACCCAAATGTCACTTTGCAGAATCCACGACAACAGTGTTATCAAACTGTTCCATGAAGGGAAGGGTGGAAGTCTGTGTGATGAAGTCACACATCATAAAGCAATCTCTCAAAAAGCTTCTCTCTAATTTTTATGTGAGGATACTTCCTTTTTCACCCTGGACCCCTATGGGCTCCCAAATATCGCTTTGCAGAATCCACGACAACAGTGTTAGCAAACTGTTCCTAGAAGGGACGGGTGGAACTCTGTGTGATGAAGTTACACATCAGAAAGCAAACTCTCAGAAAGCTTCTCTCTAGTTATTATATGAGGATACTTCCTTTTCCATATGGGCCCCTATGGGCTCCCAAATATCACCTTGCAGAATCCGCGACAACAGTGTTAGCAAACTCTTCCAAGAAGGGAAGTGTGGAACTCTGTGTGATGAAGACACACATCAGAAAGCAATCTCTCAGAAAGCTTCTTTCTTGTTTTTATGTGAGGAAGCTTCCTTTTTCACCATGGGCCTCTATGGGCTCCCAAATATCACTTTGCAGTTTCCATGAAAAGATTGTTAGCATACTGCTTCCTGAGGTCCCAGTTGTAAGTCTGTGAGATGAACTCACTGATCATAAAGGAGTTTCTCAGAAAGCTTCTTTCACGTTTTGAACTGATGAAATTTCCTTTATCAGCGTAGGCCTCAATGTGATCCAAAGAAGCCCTTGTCAGGTTCCTCAAAGACAGTGTTAATGGACTGCTCCACATAACATAATGGTAACTATGTGAGATGAAATCAGACATCACCAAGAAGTTCCTAGGAAAGCTTCTTTCTAGTTTTCATCTGAGGATATTTCCTATGTCACCGCAAGCTACACTGGGCTATGTAGTATCTAATTGCAGATTTCCAGAAAACTGTGTTAACAAACTGATCAGTGAAGAGGAACATGTAACTCTGTGCGCTGCATTCACACATGGCAATGCAATTTCTCAGAAGGCTTCTTTTCAGTTTTAATCTGAGGATATTTCCTTTTTCACCGTAGCCCTCAATGAGCTCCCAAATAACACTTTGCAGATTCCACGACAACAGTGTTAGCAAACTGTTCCAAGAAGGGAAGGGGGAACTCGGTGTGATGAAGTCACACATCAGAAAGCATTCTCTCAGAAAGCTCCTCTCTGGTTTTTATGTGAGGATACTTTCTTTTTCACCATTGGCCCCTATGGGCTCCCTAATATCACTTTGCAGAATCCACGACAACAGTGTTAGCAAACTGTTCCAAGAATGGAAGGGTGGAACTCTGTGTGATGAAATCACATATCAGAAAGCAATCTCTCAGAAAGCTGTTCTTTAGTTATTATGTGAGGATATTTCCTTTTTCACCATGTGCCCCTATGGGCTCCCAAATATCACATTGCAGTTTCCACGAAAAGAGTGTTAGCAAACTGCTTCCTGAGGTCTAAGTTGTAAGTCGGTGAGATGAACTCACTGACGAAAAAGAAGTTTCTAAGAAAGATTCTTTCACGTTTTGAACTGATGAAATTTCCCTTATCAGCGTAGGCCTCAATGCGATCCAAAGATGCCCATCTAAGGTTCCTCAAAGACAGTGTTAATGGACTGCTCCATGAATCATAAGTGTAACTCTGTGAGATGAATTCACACACCACCAAGAAGTTTCTAAGAAAGCTTCCTTCTAGTTTTCATTTGAGGATATTTCCTTTGTCAGGGTAAGTTTCTTTGCACTATGAACTATCTAATTGCAGATTTCCAGACAACGGTGATAACAAACTGATCACTAAAGAGCAACGTGTCACTCTGTGAGTTGCATTCATAAATGGCAATGCAGTTTCTCAGAAGGCGTCTTTCCAGTTTTAATCTGAGGATATTTCCTTTTTAACCATAGCCCTCAATGACCTCCCAAATATCACTTTGCAGAATCCACGACAACAGTGTTGGCAAACTGTTCCAAGAAGGGAAGGGTGGAACTCTGTGTGATGAAGTCACACATCAGAAAGCAATCTCTCAGAGAGCTTCTCTCTAATGATTATGTGAGGATTTGTCGTTTTTCACCATGGGCCCCTATGGACTCCCTAATATCACTCTGCAGAATCCACGACAACAGTATTAGCAAACTGTTCCAAGAAAGGAACGGTGGAAGGCAGTGTGATGAAGTGACACATCAGAAAGCAATCTCTCAGAAAGCTTCTCTCTAGGTATTATATGAGGATAGTTCCTTTTGCACCATGGGCCTTATGGGCTCCCAAATATCAATTTGCAGAATCCACGACAACAGTGTTAGCAAACTGTTCCAAGAAGGGAATGGTGGAACTCTCTGGGATGAAGTCACATATCAGAAAGCAATCTCTCAGAAAGCTTCTCTCCAGTTTTTATGTGCGGATACATACTTTTTCACCATGGTTCCCTATGGGCTCCCAAATATCACTTTGCAGAATCCACGACAACAGTGTTAGCAAACTGTTCCAAGAAGGGATGGGTGGAACTCTGTGTGATGAAGTCACACATCAGAAAGCAATCTCTCAGAAAGCTTCTCTCTAGTTTTCATGTGAGGATACTTCCTTTTTCACCATGGGCCCCTATGGGCTCCCAAATAGGACTTTTCAGAATCCACGACAACAGTGTTAGCAAACTGTTCCAAGAAGGGATGGGTGGAAGTCTGTGTGATGAAGACACACATCAAAAAGCAATTCCGCAGAAAGTTTCTCTGTAGTTACTATGTGAGGATATTTCCTTTTTAACATTTGGCTCCTAAGGTCTCCCAAATATCACTTTGCAGTTTCCACGAATAGAGTGTTAGTAAACTGCTCCTGAGGTCTAAGTTGTAAGTCTGTGAGATGAACTCACTGATCAGAAAGAAGTTTCTCAGAAAGCTTCTTTCACGTTTTGAACTGATGAAATTTCCTTTTTCAGCGTAGGCCTCAAGGCGATCCAAAGAATCGCTTCTCAGTATCCTCCAAGAGAAAGTTAATGGCCTGCCCCACGAAACATAAGTGTAACTCTGTGAGATGAATTCACACATAACCAAGAAGTTTCTAAGACAGTTTCTTTCTAGTTTTCATCTAAGGATATTTCCTTTGTCACCGTAAGCTTCACTGCGCTATGAAGTATCTAATTGCAGATTTCCACCAAACTGTCTTAACAAACTGATGACTGAAGAGAAACGTGTAACTCTGTGAGTTTCATACACACATGGCAATGCAGTTTCTCAGAAGGCTTCTTTCCAGTTTTAATCTGAGGATATTTCCTTTTTCACCATAGCCCTCAATGAGCTCCCAAATATCACTTTGCAGAATCCACGACAACAGTGTTAGCAAACTATTCCAAGAAGGGAAGGGTGGAACTCTGTGTGATGAAGTCACACATCAGAAATCAATCTCTCAGAAAGATTCTCTCTACTTATTATGTGAGGATATTTCATTTTTCACCATGGGCCCCTATGGGCTCTGAAATATCACTATGCAGTTTCCACGAAAAGAGTGTTAGCAAACTGCTTCCTGAGGTCTAAGTTGTAATTCTGTGACATGAACTCACTGATCAGAAAGAAGATTCTCAGAAAGCTTCTTTCACGTTTCGAACTGATGTAATTTTCTTTTCAGTGTAGACCTCAATGCGATCCAAAGAAGCCCTTCTCAGGTTCCTCAAAGACAGTGTTAATGGACTGCTCCATGAAACATAAGAGTAACTCTGTGAGATGAATTCACACATCAACAAGAAGATTCTAAGAAATCTTCTTTGTAGTTTTCCTCTGAGGATATTTCCTTTGTCACCATAAGTTTCATTGTGCTATCAACTATCTAATTGCAGATTTCCAGAAATCTGTGTTAACAAACTGATCACTGAAGAGAAACGTGTAACTCTGTGAGTTGCATTCACCCATGGCAATACAGTTTCTCAGAAGGCTTCTTTCCGGTTTAAATCTGAGGATATTTCCTTTTTCACCATAGCCCTCAATGAGCTCCCAAATATCATTTTGCAGAATACACGACAAAAGTGTTAGCAAACTGTTCCAAGAAGGGAATGGTAGAACTCTGTGTGATGAAGTCACATATCAGAAAGAAATCTCTCAGAAAGCTTTTCTCTAGTTTATATGTGAGGATACTTCGTATTTCACCATGGGCCCCTAGGGCTCCCAAATATCACTTTGCGGAATCCATGACAACAGTGTTAGCAAACTGTTACAAGAAGAGAAGGGTGGAACTCTGTGTGATGAAGTCACACATCAGAAAGCAATCTCTCAGCAACCTTCTCTCTAGTTTTTATGTGAGGATCCTTCCTTTTTCACCATGGGCCCCTATGGGCTCCCAAATATCACTTTGCAGATTCCACGACAACAGTGTGAGCAAACTGTGCCAAGAAGGAAAGGGTGGTACTCTGTGTGTTGAAGTCACATATCAGAAAGACCCCAGATTTGGAGACTACAGAGACAGGCAGGCTTCCTTGAGCTGCTGTGACCTCCACCCAGTTCGAGCTTCCCAGCGGCTTTGTTTACCTACTTAAGCCTCAGCAATGGCAGGCGCCCCTGCCCCAGCCTCATTGCTGCCTTGCCGATAGATCGCCGCAGACTGCTGTGTTAGCAGGGAGGAAGGCTCCGTGGGCATGGGACCCTCCCGGCCAGGTGTGGGATATATTCTCCTGGTGTGCCTGTCTGCTTAAAGCGCAGTATTGGGGTTGGAGTTACCTGATTTTCCAGGTGATGTGTGTCTCAGTTCCCCTGGCTAGGAAAACGGATTCCCTTCCCCCTTGGCTTCCAGGTGAGGCAATGCCTCGCCCTGCCTCAGCTCACACTGGTCAGGATGCAGCAGCTGACCAGCACCGATGTTCCGGCACTCCCTAGTGAGATGACCCCAGTATCTCAGTTGAAAATGCAGAAATCACCGGTCTTCTGTGTGGCTCCCGCTGGGAGTTGGAGAATGGAGCTGTTCCTATTCAGCCATCTTGCTCCGCCCCAAGAAGTTACTAAGAAAACTTCTTTCTAGTTTTCATCTGAGGATAGTTCCTTTGTCACCGTAAGCTTCATTGCGCTATGAAGTATCTAACTGCAGATTTCCAGAAAACTGTGTTAACAAACTGATCACTGAAGAGAAACGTGTAAATCTGAGAGTTGCATTCACACATGGCAATGCAGTTTCTCAGAACGCTTCTTTCCAGTTTTAATCCGAGGATATTTCCTTTTTCACCATAGCCCTCAATGAGCTCCCATATATCACTTTGCAGAATCCACGACAACAGGGTTAGCCAACTCTTCCAAGAAGGAAAGGGTGGAACTCTGTGTGATGAAGTCACACATGAGAAAGCAAACTCTCAGAAAGCTTCTGTCTAGTATTTATGTGAGGATACTTCCTTTCTCACCATGGGCCCCTATGGGCTCCCACATATCACTTTGCAGAATCCACGAAAATAGTGTTAGCAAACTGCTTCCTGAGGTCTAGGTTGTAAGTCTGTGAGAAGAACTCACTGATCAGAAAGAAGTTTCTCAGAAAGCTTCTTTCACGTTTTGAAATAATGAAACTTCCTTTATCAGCGTAGGCCTCATTGCAATCCAAGAAGCCCTTCTCAGGTTCCTCAAAGACAGTGTTAATGGACTGCTACACGAAACATAAATGTAACTCAGTGAGATGAATTCACACATAACTAAGAAGTTTCTAAGAAAGCATCTTTCTAGCTTTCATTTGAGGATATTTCCTTTGTCACCATAAGCTTCATTGCGCTATGAAGTATCTCATTGCAGATTTCCCGAAAACTGTGTTACCAAACTGATCACTGAAGAGAAACGTGTAACTCTGTGAGTTGCATTGACTCATGGCAATGCAGTTTCTCAGAAGGCTTCTTTCCAATTTTAATCTGAGGATATTTCCTTTTTCACCATAGCCCTCAATGAGCTCCCAAATATCACTTTCCAGAATCCACGACAACAGTGTTAGCAAACTGTTCCAAGAAGGGAAGGGTGGAACTCTGTGTGATGAAATCACACATCGGAAAGGAATCTCTCAGAAAGCTTCTCTCTAGTTATTACGTGAGGATAGTTCCTTTTTCACCATTAGCCCCTGAGGGCACCCAAATATCTCTTTGCAGAATGCACGACAACAGTGTTAGCAAACTGTTCCAAGAATCGTAGGGTGGAATTCTGTGTGATGAAGTCACACATCAGAAAGCCATCTCTCAGAAAGCTTCTCTCTAGTTATTATGTGAGGATATTCACTCATCACTGATCCTTTTTCACCATGCCCCCCATGGGCTCCCAATTATCACTTTGCAGAATCCATGACAACATTGTTAGCAAACTCTTACAAGAAGGGAAGGGTGGAACTCTGTGTGATGAAGTCACACATCAGAAAGCAATATCTCAGAAAGCTTCTCTCTAGTTTTTAGGTGAGGATTCTTCCTTTTTCACCATGGGCGCCTAAGGGCTCCCAAATATCACTTTGCAGTTTCCACGAAAAGAGTGTTAGAAAACTGCCTCCTGAGATCTAAGATATAAGTCTTTGAGATGATCTCACTGCGCAGAAAGAAGTTTCTCAGAAAGCTTCTTTCACGTTTTGAACTAATGAAATTTCCTTTATCAGCGTAGGCCTCAATGCGATACATAGAAGCCCTTCTCAGGTTCCTCAAAGACAGTGTTAATGAACTGCTCCACGAAACATAAGTGTAACTCGGAGAGATGAATTCACACATCAAGAAGTTTCTACGAAAGCTTCTTTCTAGTTTTCGTCTGAGGATATTTCCTTTGTCCCCGTAAGCTTCTTTGCGCTATGGACTATCTAATTGCAGATTTAAAGAAAACAGTGTTAACAAACTGATCACTGAAGAGAAACGTGTAACTCTGTGAGATGCATTCACATAGGGCAATGCAGTTTCTCAGAAGGCTTCTTTCCAGTTTTAATCTGAGGATATTTCCTTTTTCACCATAGCCCACAGGAGCTCCCAAATATCACTTTGCAGAATCCACGACAACAGTGTTAGCAAACTGTTCCACGAATTGGAGGGGGGAACTCTGTGAGATGAAGTCACACATCAGAAAACAATCTCTCAGAAAGCTTCTCTCTGGTTTTCATGTGAGGATACTTCCTTTTTCACCATGGGCCTCTATGGGCTCCCAAATATCACTTTGCAGAATCCACGACAACAGTGTTACCAAACTGTTCCAAGAAGAGAAGGGTGGAACTGTGTGTGATGAATTCACACATGAGAAAGCAATCTCTCAGAGAGCTTCTCTCTAGTTATTATGTGAGGATATTTCCTTTTTCACCTAGGTCCCCTATGGGCTCCCAAATATCACTTTGCAGTTTCCACGAAAAGAGTGTTAGCAAATTGTTTCATGAGGTGTAAGTTAAGTCTGTGAGACGAACTCACTGATCAGAAAGTAGTTTCTCAGAAAGCTTCTTTCAAGTGTTGAACTGATGAAATTTCCTTTATCAGCGTAGGCCTCAATGCAATCCAAAGAAGCCCTTCTCATTCTCCTCAAAGACAGTGTTAATGGACTGCTCCACGAAACATAAGTGTAACGCTGTGAGATGAATTCACACATCACCAAGAAGTTTCTCAGAAAGCTTCCTTCTAGTTTTCATCTGAGGATATTTCCTTTGTCACCGTAAGCTTCATTGCACTATCAAGTATCTAATTGCAGATTTCCAGAAAACTGTGTTAACAAACTAATCACTGAAAAGAAACGTGTAACTCTGTGAGGTGCATTCACACATGGCAATGCAGTTTCTCAGAAGGCTTCTTTCCAGTTTTAATATGAGGATATTTCCTTTTTCACCATAGCCCTCAATGAGCTCCCAAATATCACTTTGCAGAATCCACGAAAACAGTGTTAGCAAACTGCTTCATAAACGGAAGGGTGGAACTATGTGTGATGAAGTCACACATCAGAATGCAAGCTCTCAGAAAGGTTCTCTCTAGTTTTTATGTGAGGAAACTTCCTTTTTCTCCCTGGGCCCCTATGGGCTCCCAAATATCACTTTGCAGAATCCACGACAACAGTGTTAGCAAACTGTTCCAAGAAGGGAAGGGTGGAACTCTGTGTGATGAAGTCACACATCAGAAAGCAATCTCTCAGAAAGCTTCTCACTACTTATTATGTGAGGATATTTCCTTTTTCACCATGGGGAAACCTATGGCTACCAAAATATCACTTTGCAGTTTGCTCGAAAAGATTGTTAGCAAACTGCTTCCTGAGGTCTAAGTGGTAAGTCTGTGAGATGAACTCACTGGTCAGAAATAAGTTTCTCATAAAACTTCTTTCACGTATTGAACTCATGTAATTTCCTTTATCAGCGTAAGCCTCAATGCGATCCAACGAAGCCCTTCCAAGTTTCCTCAAAGACAGTGTTAATGAACTCCTCCACGAAAGATAAGTGTAACTCTGTGAGTTGAATTCACACATCACCAAGAAGTTTCTAAGAAAGCTTCTTTCTAGTTTTCATCTGAGGATATTTCCTTTGTCACCGCAAGCTTCATTGCGCTATGAAGTATCTAACTGCAGATTTCCAGAACACTGTGTTAACAAACTGATAACTGAAGAGAAATGTGTAACTCTATGAGTTGCATTCTCACACTTCAATGCAGTTTCTCAGAAGTCTTCTTTCCTGTTTTAATCTGAGAATATTTCCTTTTTCACCATAGCTCTCAATGAGCTCTGAAATATCACTTTGCAGAATCCATAACAACAGTGTTAGCAAACTGTTGCAAGAAGGGAAGGGTGGAACACTGTGTGATGAAGTCACATATCAGAAAGCAAACCCTCAGAAAACTTCTCTCTAGTTATTATGTGAGGATACTTCCTTTTTTACCATGGGCCCCTATGGGCTCCCAAATATCAGTTTGCAGAATCCACGACAACAGTGTTAGCAAACTGTTCCAAGAAGGGAAGGGTGGAACTCTGTGTGATGAAGTCACACATCAGAAAGCAATCTCTCAGAAAGGTTCTCTATAGTTATAATGTTAAGATATTTAATTTTCAGCTTGGGCCCCTATGGGCTCCCAAATATCACTTTGCAGTTTCCACGAAAAAAGTGTTAAAAAACTGCTTCCTGAGGTCTAAGTTGTCAGTCTGTGAGATGAACTCATTGATCAGAAAGAAGTTTCTCAGAAACTGCTTTCACGTTTTGAATTGATGAAATATCCTTTATCAGCGTAGGCCTCAATGCTATCCAAAGAAGCCCTTCTCAGGTTCCTCAAAGACACTGTTAATGGACAGCTCCATGAAACATAAGTGTACCTCTGTGAGATGAATTCACACATCACCAAGGAGTTTCTAGGAAAGCTTCTTTCTAGTTTTCATCTGAGGATATTTCCTTTGTCACCATAAGCTTCATTGTGCTATGAAGTATCTCATTGCAGATTTCCAGAAAACTGTGTTAACAAACTGATCACTGAAGAGAAACATGTAACTCTGGGAGTTGCATTCACACATGGCAATGCAGTTTCTCAGAAGGCTTCTTTCCAGTTTCAATCCTAGGATATTTCCTTTTTCACCATGGGCACCCATGGGCTCCAAAATATCATTTTGCAGTTTCCACGAAAAGACTGTTAGCTAACTGCTTCCTGAGGTCTAATTTGTAAGTCTGTGTGATGAAATCACTGATCAGAAAGAAGTTTCTCAGAAAGCTTCTTTCACGTTTTGAACTGATGAAATTTCCTTTATCAGCATAGGCCTCATAACGATCCGAAGAAGACCTTCTCAGATTCCTCAAAGACAGTGTTCATGGACTGCTCCAGGAAACATAAGTGTAGCTCACTGAGATGAATTCACACATCATTAAGAAGTTTCCAAGAAAGCTAGTTTTCATCTGAGGATATTTCCTTTGTCACCGTAAGCATCATTGCACTATGAGGTATCTAATTGCAGATTTCCAGAAAACTGCTTAACAAACTGATCACTGAAGAGAAACGTGTAACTCTGTGAGTTGCATTCACACATGGTAATGCAGTTTCTAAGAAGGCTTTTTCCAGTTTCAATCTGAGGATATTTCCTTTCTCACCATAGCCCTAAATGAGCTCCCAAATATCACTTTGCACAATCCACGACAACAGTTTTAGCAAACTATTCCAAGAAGGGAAGGGTGGAACACTGGGTGATGAGGTCACACATCAGAAAACCATCTTTCAGAAAGCTTCTCTCTAGTTTTTATGTGAGGATACTTCCTTCTTCGCCATGGGCCCCTATGTGCTACCAATTATCACTTTGCAGAATCCACGACAACAGTGTTAGCAAACTGTTCCATTAAGGGAAGGTGGAACTCTGTGTGATGAAGCCCCATATCAGAAAGCAATCTCTCAGAAAGCTTCTCTCTATTTTTTATGTGAGGATACTTCCTTTTTCACCATGAGCCCCTATGGGCTCCCAAATATAACTTTGCAGTTTCCAGGAAAAGAGTGTTAGCAAACTGCTTCCTGAGGTCTAAGTTGTAAGTCTGTTAGATGAAATCACTGATCAGAAAGAAGTTTGCAGAAAGTTTCTTTCACGTTTTGAACTGATGAAATTTCCTTTATCAGCGTAGGCCTCAATGCGATCCAAAGAAGCCCTTCTCAGTTTCCTCAAAGACAGTGTTAATGGACTGCTCCACGAAACATAAGTGTAACTCTGTAAGATGAATTCACACATCACCAAGAAATTTCTAAGACAGCTTCTTTCTACTTTTCATCTGAGGATATTTCCTTTGTCACCGTAAGCTTCATTGAGATACGAAATATCTAATTGCAGATTTCCAGAAAACTGTGTTAACAAACTTGTCACTGAAGAGAAACGTGTAACTGTGTGAGTTGCATTCACACATGGCAATGCAGTTTCTCTGAAGGCTTCTTTCCAGTTTTAATCTGAGGATATTTCCTTTTTCACCATAGCCCTCAATGAGCTCCCAAATATCACTTTGCAGAATCCACGACAACAGTGTTAGCACACTGTTCCAAGAAGGGAAGTGTGGTACTCTGGGTGATGAAGTCACACAACAGATAGCAATCTCTCAGAAAGCTTCTCTCTACTTAATATGTGAGGATATTTCCTTTTGCACCAAGGGCCCCTGTGGGCTCCCAAATATCACTTTGCAGTTTCCACGAAAAGACTGTTAGCAAACTGTCCCAAGAAGGGAAGGCTGGAACTCTGTGTGATGAAGTCACACATCAGAAAGCAATCCCTCAGAAAGCTTCTTTCTAGTTATTATGTGAGGATATTTCCTTTTTCACCATTGGCCCCGCTTGGCTCCCAAATATCACTTTGCAGTTTCCACGAAACGAGTGTTAGCACACTACTTCCTGAGGTCTAAGTTGTAAGTGTGTGCGATGAACTCACTGATCAGAAAGAAGTTTCTCAGGAAGCTTCTTTCACGTTTTGAACTGATGAAATTTCCTTTATCAGTGTAGACCTCAATGCAATCCAAAGAAGCCCTTCTCAGGTTCCTCAAAAACAGTGTTAATGGACTGCTCCACGATACATAACTGTAACTCTGTGAGATGAATTCACACATCACCAAGAAGTTTCTAAGTAAGCTTCTTTCCACTTTTCATCTGAGGATATATCCTTTGTCACCATAAGCTTCATTGCGCTGTGAAGTATCTAATTGCAGATTTCCAGAAAAGTGTGTTAACAAACTGATCACTGAAGAGAAACGTGTAACTCTGTGAGTTGCATTCACACATGGCAATGCAGTTTCTCAAAAGGCTTCTTTTCAGTTTTAAACTGAGAATATTTCCTTTTTCACCATAGCCCTCAATGAGCTCCCAAAGATCACTTGGCACAATCCACGACAACAGTGTTAGCAAACTGTTCCAGGAAGGGAAGGGTGGAACTCTGTGTGATGAAGTCACGTATCACAAAGCAATCTCTCAAAAAGCTTCTCTCTAGTTATTATGTGAGGATACTTCCTTTTTCACCCTGGGCCTCTATGGGCTCCCAAATATCACATTGCAGAATACACGACAACAGTGTGAGCAAACTGTTCCAAGAAGGGAAGGGTGTAACTGTGTGTGATGAAGTCACATACACGAAAGCAATCTCTCAGAAAGCTTCTCTCTGGTTTTTTGTGAAGATACATCCTTTTTCACCATGGGCCCCTATGGGCTCCCAAATATCACTTTGAAGAATCCACTACAACAGTGTAAGCAAATTGTTCCAAGAAGGGAAGGGTGGAACTGTGTGTGATGAATTCACATATCCGAAAGCAATCTCTCAGAAAGCTTCTCTCTAGTTTTTATGTGAGGATACTTCCTTTTTCACCATGGGCCCCTATGGGCTCCCAAATATCACTTTGCAGAATCCACGACAACAGTGTTAGCAAACTGTTCCAAGAAGGGAAGGTTGGAACCCTGTGTGCTGAAGTCACATATCAGAAAGCAATATCTCAGAAAGCTTCTCTCTACTTATTGTGTGAGGACATTTTCTATTTCACCATGGGCCCCTATGGGCTCCCAAATATCACTTTGCAGTTTCCACGAAAAGAGTGTAAGCAAACTGCTTACTGAGGTCTAAGTTGTAAGTGTGTGCGATGAACTCACTCATCAGAAAGAAGTTTCTCGGAAAGCTTCTTTCACGTTTTGAGCTGTGGAAATTTCCTTTATCAGCGTAGGCCTCAATGCGATCCAAAGAAGCCCTTCTCAGGTTCCTCAAAGACAGTGTTAATGGACTGCTCCACGAAACATAAGTGTAACTCTGAGAGATGAATTCACAAATCAACAAGAAGTTTCTAAGAATGCTTCTTTCTAGTTTTCATCTGAGGATATTTCCTTTGTCACCGTAAGCTTCATTGTGCTATGAAGTTTCTATTTGCAGATTTACAGAAAACTTTGTTAACAAACTGATCACTGAAGAGAAATGTGTAACTCTGTGAGTTACATTCACACGTGGCAATGCAGTTTCTCTGAAGGCTTCTTTTCAGTTTTAATCTGAGAATATTTCCTTTCTCACCATAGCCCTCAAAGTGCTCCCAAATATCACTTTGCAGTATCCACGATGACAGTATTAACAAACTGTTCCAGGAAGGGAAGGGTGGAAATCTGTGTGATGAAGTCACACATCAGAAAGCAGTCTCTCAGAAACTTCTCTCTAGTCCTTATGTGAGGACACTTCTTTTTTCACCAAGGGCCAATATAGGCTCAAAATATCACTTTGCAGAAACCACGACAACAGTGTTAGAAATCTGTTCCAATACGGGAAGTGTGGAATTCTGTGAGATGAAGTCACACATCAGAAAACAATCTCTCAGAAATCTTCTCTCTAGTTATTATGTGAGGATATTTCCTTTCTCACCATGGGCCCCTATGGGTTCCCAAATATCACTTTGCAGTTTCCATGAAAAGAGTGTTAGCAAACTGCTTCCTGAGGTCTAAGTTGTAAGTGAGTGAGATGAACTCACTGATCAGAAAGAAGTTTCTCAGAAAGCTTCCTTCACTTTTGGAACTGAGGAAATTTCCTTTATCAGCGTAGGCCTCATTGCGATCCAAAGAAGCTCTTCTCAGGTTCCTCAAAGACAGTGTTAATGCACTGCTCTCCGAAACTTAAGTGTAACTCTGTGAGATGAATTCACACATAACTAAGAAGTTTCTAAGAAAGCTTCCCACCAGTTTTCATCTGAGGATATTTCCTTTGTCACCGTAAGCTTCATTGCACTATGAAGTATCTCATTGCAGATTTCCAGAACACTGTGTTAACAAACTGATCACTGAAGAGAAACGTGTAACTCTATGACTTGCATTCACACATGGCAATGCAGTTTCTCAGAAGGCTTCTTTCCAGTTTTAATCTGAGGATATTTCCTTTTTCACTGTAGCCCTCAATGAGCTCCCAAATATCACTTTCCAGAATCCACGACAACAGTGTTAGGAAACTGTTCCAAGAATCGTAGGGTGGAATTCTGTGTGATGAAGTCACACATCAGAAAGCAATCTCTCCGAAAGCTTCTCTCTAGTTATTATATGAGGATATTCACTGATCACTGATCCTTTTTCACCATGGGCCCCTATGGGTTCCCAAATATCACTTTGCAGAATCCATGACAACAGTGTTAGCAAACTGTTCCCAGACGGGAAGGGTGAAACTCTGTGTGATGAAGTCACACATCAGAAAGCAATCTCTCAGAAAGCTTCTCTCTAGTTATTCGGTGAGGATTCTTCCTTTTTCACCATGGGCCCCTAAGGGCTCCGAAATATAACTTTGCAGTTTCCACGAAAAGAGTGTTAGAAAACTGCCTCCTGATATCTAAGTTATAAATCTTTGAGATGATCTCACTGATCAGAAAGAAGTTTCTCAGAAAGCTTCTTTCACGTTTTGAACTAATGAAATTTCGTTTATCAGCGTAGGCCTCAATGCGATCCAAAGAAGCCCTTCTCAGGTACCTCAAAGACAGTGTTAATGGACTGCTCCACGAAACGCAAGAGTAACTCTGTGAGATGAATTCACACATCACCAAGCAGTTTCTACGAAATCTTCTTTCTAGTTTTCATCTGAGGATATTTCCTTTGTCACCGTAAGCTTCATTGCGGTACTAAGTATCTAACTGCAGGTTTCCAGAAACCGTGTTAACAAACTGATCTGTGAAGAGAAACGTGTAAATCTGTGAGTTCCATTCAGACATGGCAATGCAGTTTCTTAGAAGGCTTCTTTCCTGTTTTAATCTGAGGATATTTCCTTTTCACCATAGCCCTCAATGAGCACCCAAATGTCACTTTGCAGAATCCACGACAACAGTGTTATCAAACTGTTCCATGAAGGGAAGGGTGGAAGTCTGTGTGATGAAGTCACACATCATAAAGCAATCTCTCAAAAAGCTTCTCTCTAATTTTTATGTGAGGATACTTCCTTTTTCACCCTGGACCCCTATGGGCTCCCAAATATCGCTTTGCAGGAATCCACGACAACAGTGTTAGCAAACTGTTCCTAGAAGGGAAGGGTGGAACTCTGTGTGATGAAGTTACACATCAGAAAGCAAACTCTCAGAAAGCTTCTCTCTAGTTATTATATGAGGATACTTCCTTTTCCATATGGGCCCCTATGGGCTCCCAAATATCACCTTGCAGAATCCGCGACAACAGTGTTAGCAAACTCTTCCAAGAAGGGAAGTGTGGAACTCTGTGTGATGAAGACACACATCAGAAAGCAATCTCTCAGAAAGCTTCTTTCTTGTTTTTATGTGAGGAAGCTTCCTTTTTCACCATGGGCCTCTATGGGCTCCCAAATATCACTTTGCAGTTTCCATGAAAAGATTGTTAGCATACTGCTTCCTGAGGTCCCAGTTGTAAGTCTGTGAGATGAACTCACTGATCATAAAGGAGTTTCTCAGAAAGCTTCTTTCACGTTTTGAACTGATGAAATTTCCTTTATCAGCGTAGGCCTCAATGTGATCCAAAGAAGCCCTTGTCAGGTTCCTCAAAGACAGTGTTAATGGACTGCTCCACATAACATAATGGTAACTATGTGAGATGAAATCAGACATCACCAAGAAGTTCCTAGGAAAGCTTCTTTCTAGTTTTCATCTGAGGATATTTCCTATGTCACCGCAAGCTACACTGGGCTATGTAGTATCTAATTGCAGATTTCCAGAAAACTGTGTTAACAAACTGATCAGTGAAGAGGAACATGTAACTCTGTGCGCTGCATTCACACATGGCAATGCAATTTCTCAGAAGGCTTCTTTTCAGTTTTAATCTGAGGATATTTCCTTTTTCACCGTAGCCCTCAATGAGCTCCCAAATAACACTTTGCAGATTCCACGACAACAGTGTTAGCAAACTGTTCCAAGAAGGGAAGGGGGAACTCGGTGTGATGAAGTCACACATCAGAAAGCATTCTCTCAGAAAGCTCCTCTCTGGTTTTTATGTGAGGATACTTTCTTTTTCACCATTGGCCCCTATGGGCTCCCTAATATCACTTTGCAGAATCCACGACAACAGTGTTAGCAAACTGTTCCAAGAATGGAAGGGTGGAACTCTGTGTGATGAAATCACATATCAGAAAGCAATCTCTCAGAAAGCTGTTCTCTAGTTATTATGTGAGGATATTTCCTTTTTCACCATGTGCCCCTATGGGCTCCCAAATATCACATTGCAGTTTCCACGAAAAGAGTGTTAGCAAACTGCTTCCTGAGGTCTAAGTTGTAAGTCGGTGAGATGAACTCACTGACGAGAAAGAAGTTTCTCAGAAAGATTCTTTCACGTTTTGAACTGATGAAATTTCCCTTATCAGCGTAGGCCTCAATGCGATCCAAAGATGCCCTTCTAAGGTTCCTCAAAGACAGTGTTAATGGACTGCTCCATGAATCATAAGTGTAACTCTGTGAGATGAATTCACACACCACCAAGAAGTTTCTAAGAAAGCTTCCTTCTAGTTTTCATTTGAGGATATTTCCTTTGTCAGTGTAAGTTTCATTGCGCTATGAACTATCTAATTGCAGATTTCCAGACAACGGTGATAACAAACTGATCACTAAAGAGCAACGTGTCACTCTGTGAGTTGCATTCATAAATGGCAATGCAGTTTCTCAGAAGGCGTCTTTCCAGTTTTAATCTGAGGATATTTCCTTTTTAACCATAGCCCTCAATGACCTCCCAAATATCACTTTGCAGAATCCACGACAACAGTGTTGGCAAACTGTTCCAAGAAGGGAAGGGTGGAACTCTGTGTGATGAAGTCACACATCAGAAAGCAATCTCTCAGAGAGCTTCTCTCTAATGATTATGTGAGGATTTGTCGTTTTTCACCATGGGCCCCTATGGACTCCCTAATATCACTCTGCAGAATCCACGACAACAGTATTAGCAAACTGTTCCAAGAAAGGAACGGTGGAAGGCAGTGTGATGAAGTGACACATCAGAAAGCAATCTCTCAGAAAGCTTCTCTCTAGGTATTATATGAGGATAGTTCCTTTTGCACCATGGGCCTTATGGGCTCCCAAATATCAATTTGCAGAATCCACGACAACAGTGTTAGCAAACTGTTCCAAGAAGGGAATGGTGGAACTCTCTGGGATGAAGTCACATATCAGAAAGCAATCTCTCAGAAAGCTTCTCTCCAGTTTTTATGTGCGGATACATACTTTTTCACCATGGTTCCCTATGGGCTCCCAAATATCACTTTGCAGAATCCACGACAACAGTGTTAGCAAACTGTTCCAAGAAGGGATGGGTGGAACTCTGTGTGATGAAGTCACACATCAGAAAGCAATCTCTCAGAAAGCTTCTCTCTAGTTTTCATGTGAGGATACTTCCTTTTTCACCATGGGCCCCTATGGGCTCCCAAATAGGACTTTTCAGAATCCACGACAACAGTGTTAGCAAACTGTTCCAAGAAGGGATGGGTGGAAGTCTGTGTGATGAAGACACACATCAAAAAGCAATCTCGCAGAAAGCTTCTCTGTAGTTACTATGTGAGGATATTTCCTTTTTAACATTTGGCTCCTAAGGTCTCCCAAATATCACTTTGCAGTTTCCACGAATAGAGTGTTAGTGAACTGCTCCTGAGGTCTAAGTTGTAAGTCTGTGAGATGAACTCACTGATCAGAAAGAAGTTTCTCAGAAAGCTTCTTTCACGTTTTGAACTGATGAAATTTCCTTTATCAGCGTAGGCCTCAAGGCGATCCAAAGAATCGCTTCTCAGTATCCTCCAAGAGAAAGTTAATGGCCTGCCCCACGAAACATAAGTGTAACTCTGTGAGATGAATTCACACATAACCAAGAAGTTTCTAAGACAGTTTCTTTCTAGTTTTCATCTAAGGATATTTCCTTTGTCACCGTAAGCTTCACTGCGCTATGAAGTATCTAATTGCAGATTTCCACCAAACTGTCTTAACAAACTGATGACTGAAGAGAAACGTGTAACTCTGTGAGTTTCATACACACATGGCAATGCAGTTTCTCAGAAGGCTTCTTTCCAGTTTTAATCTGAGGATATTTCCTTTTTCACCATAGCCCTCAATGAGCTCCCAAATATCACTTTGCAGAATCCACGACAACAGTGTTAGCAAACTATTCCAAGAAGGGAAGGGTGGAACTCTGTGTGATGAAGTCACACATCAGAAATCAATCTCTCAGAAAGATTCTCTCTACTTATTATGTGAGGATATTTCATTTTTCACCATGGGCCCCTATGGGCTCTGAAATATCACTATGCAGTTTCCACGAAAAGAGTGTTAGCAAACTGCTTCCTGAGGTCTAAGTTGTAATTCTGTGACATGAACTCACTGATCAGAAAGAAGATTCTCAGAAAGCTTCTTTCACGTTTCGAACTGATGTAATTTTCTTTTCAGTGTAGACCTCAATGCGATCCAAAGAAGCCCTTCTCAGGTTCCTCAAAGACAGTGTTAATGGACTGCTCCATGAAACATAAGAGTAACTCTGTGAGATGAATTCACACATCAACAAGAAGATTCTAAGAAATCTTCTTTGTAGTTTTCCTCTGAGGATATTTCCTTTGTCACCATAAGTTTCATTGTGCTATCAACTATCTAATTGCAGATTTCCAGAAATCTGTGTTAACAAACTGATCACTGAAGAGAAACGTGTAACTCTGTGAGTTGCATTCACCCATGGCAATACAGTTTCTCAGAAGGCTTCTTTCCGGTTTAAATCTGAGGATATTTCCTTTTTCACCATAGCCCTCAATGAGCTCCCAAATATCATTTTGCAGAATACACGACAAAAGTGTTAGCAAACTGTTCCAAGAAGGGAATGGTAGAACTCTGTGTGATGAAGTCACATATCAGAAAGAAATCTCTCAGAAAGCTTTTCTCTAGTTTATATGTGAGGATACTTCGTATTTCACCATGGGCCCCTAGGGCTCCCAAATATCACTTTGCGGAATCCATGACAACAGTGTTAGCAAACTGTTACAAGAAGAGAAGGGTGGAACTCTGTGTGATGAAGTCACACATCAGAAAGCAATCTCTCAGCAACCTTCTCTCTAGTTTTTATGTGAGGATCCTTCCTTTTTCACCATGGGCCCCTATGGGCTCCCAAATATCACTTTGCAGATTCCACGACAACAGTGTGAGCAAACTGTGCCAAGAAGGAAAGGGTGGTACTCTGTGTGTTGAAGTCACATATCAGAAAGACATCTCTCAGAGAGCTTCTCTCTAGTTTTTATGTGAGGATACTTACCTTTTCAGCATGGGCCCCTATGGGCTCCCAAATATCACTTTGCAGAATCCACGACAACAGTGTTAGCAAACTGTTCCAAGCAGGGAAGGGTGGAACTCTGTGTGATGAAGTCACACATCAGAAAGCAATCTCTCAGAAGGCTTCTCTCTATGTAATATGTGAGGATACTTAATTTTTCAACCTCGACAACTATGGGCTCTCAAATATCACTTTGAGGAATCCACGACTACAGTGTTAGCCAACTGTTCCATGAAGGGAAGGGTGGAACTCTGTGTGGTGAAGTCACACATCAGAAAGCAATCTGTCAGAAAGCTTCTCTCTAGTTATTATATGAGGATATTTCCTTTTTCACCATGGGCCCCTATGGGCTCCCAAATATCACTTAGCAGTTCCCTCGAAAAAAGGGTTAACAAACTGCTTCCTGAGGTCTAATTAGTAAGTCTGTGAGATGAACTCACTGATCAGAAAGAAGTTTCTCAGAAAGCTTCTTTCACGTTTTGAACTGATGAAATTTCCTTTATCGGCATAGACCTCAACGCAATCCAAAGAAGCCCTTCTCAGGTTCCTCAAAGACAGTGTTAATGGACTGCTCCACGAAACATAATTCTAACTCTGTGAGATGAATTCACACATCACCAAGAATTTTCTAAGAAAACTTCTTTCTAGTTTTCATCTGAGGATATTTCCTTTGTCACCGTAAGCTTCATTGCGCTATGAAGTATCTAATTGCAGATTTCCAGAAAACTGTGTTAACAAACTGATTACTGAAGAGGAACATGTAACTCTGGGAGTTGCATTCACACATGGCAATGCAATTTCTCAGAATACTTCTTTCCCGCTCAGAAAGCTTCTCTCACGTTTTGAACTGATGAGATTTCCTTATCAGCGTAGGTCTCAATGCGATCCAAGAAGCCCTTTTCAGGTTCCTCAAAGACAGAGTTAATGGACTGCTCCACGAAACATAAGTATAACTCTGTGAGATGAATTCACACATCACCAATAAGTTTCTAAGAAAGCTTCTTTCTAGTTTTCATTTGAGGATATTTCCTTTGTCACCGTAAGCTTCATTGCGCTATGAAGTATCTAAGTGTAGATTTCCTGAAAACTGTGTTAACAATCTGATCACTGAAGAGGAACGTGTAACTCTGTGAGTTGCATTCACACATGGCAATGCAGTTCCTGAGAAGGCGTCTTTCCAGCTTTATTCTGAGGATATTTCCTTTTCCACCATAGCCCTCAATGAGCTCCCAAATGTCACTTTGCAGAATCCACGACAAAAGTGTTAGCAAACTGTTCCAAGAAGGGAAGGGTGGAACTCTGTGTGATGAAGCCACACATCAAAAAGCAATCTCTCAGAAATCGTCTCTCTAGTTATTATGTGAGGATTCTTCCATTTTCACCATGGACCCATATGGGCTCCCAAATATCACTTTGCAGAATCCACGACAACAATCTTAGCAAACTGTTCCAGGAACGGAAGGCTGGACCTCTGTGTGATGAAGTCACACATCAGGTAGCAATCTCTCAGAAAGCTTCTCTCTAGTTAATATGTGAGGATATTTCCTTTTTCATCATGGGTAAACCTATAGGTTCCCAAATATCACTTTGCACTTTACACGAAAATATTGTTAGCAAAATGCTTCCTGAGGTCTAAGTTGTAAGTCTGTGAGATGAATTCACTGATCCGAAAGAAGTTTCTCCAGAAGCTTCTTTCACGTTTTGAACTGATGAAATTTCCTTTATCAGCGTAGGCCTCAAAGCGATCCAAATGAGCCCTTCTCAGGTTCTTCAGAGACAGTGTTAATGGACTGCTCCGTGAAACATAAGTGTAACTCTGTGAGGTGAATTCACACATCACCAACAATTTTCTACGAAAACTTCTTTCTAATTTTCATCTGAGGATATTTCCTTTATCACCATAAGCTTCATTGCGCTACGAATTATCTAATTGCAGATTTCCAGAAACTGTGTTAACAAACCGATCACTGAAGAGAAGCGTGTAACTCTGTGAGTTGCATTCAGACATGGCAATGCAGTTTCTCTGAAGGCATCTTTCCAGTTTTAATCTGAGGATATTTCCTTTTTCACCATAGCCCTCAATGAGCTCCCAAATATCACTTTGCAGAATCCACCACAACAGTGTTAGCAAACTGTTACAAAAAGGGAAGGGTAGAACTATGTGTGATGAAGTCACACATCGGAATGCAAGCTCTCAGAAAGGTTCACTCTAGTTTTTATGTGAGGAAACTTCCTTTTTCACCCTGGGCCCCTATGGGATCCCAAATATCCCTTTGCAAAATCCACGACAACAGTGTTAGCAAACTGTTCCAAGAAGGGAAGGGTGGAACTCTGTGTGATGAAGTCACACATCAGAAAGCAATCTCTCAGAAAGCTTCTCACTATTTATTATGTGAGGATATTTCCTTTTTCACCATGGGGAAACCTATGGGTACCCAAATATCACTTTGCAGTTTCCACGAAAAGATTGTTAGCAAACTGTTCCCTGAGGTCTAAATTGTAAGTCTGTGAGATGAACTTACTGATCTGAAAGAAGATTCTCAGAAAGCTTCTTTCACTTTTTCAACTGATGTATTTTCGTCTATCAACGTAGGCCTCAATGCAATCCAAAGAAGCCCTTGTCACGTTCCCTAAAGACAGTGTTAACGGACTGCTCCACGACACATAAGTGTAACTCTGTGAGATGAATTCACACATCACCAAGAAGACTCTCAGAAAGCTTCTTTCTAGTTTTCATCTGAGGATATTTCCTTTGTCACCGTAAGCTTCATTGCGCGATCAAGTATCTAATTGCAGATTTGCAGAAAACTGTGTTAAAAAACTGATCACTGAAGAGAAACGTGTAAATCTGTGAGTTCCATTCAGACATGGCAATGCAGTTTCTCAGGAGGCTTCTTTCCACTTTTAATCTGAGGATATTTCACTTTTCACCATAGCCCTCAATGAGCTTCCAAATATCAGTTTTCAGAAACCACGACAACAGAGTTAGCAAACTATTCCAAGAGGGGAAGTGTGGAAGTCTGTGTGATGAAGTCACACATCGGAAAGCAATCTCTCAGAAAGCTTCTCTCTAGTTATTATGTGAGGATAGTTCCTTTTTCACCATTAGCCCCTGAGGGCACCCAAATATCTCTTTGCAGAATGCACGACAACAGTGTTAGCAAACTGTTCCAAGAAGGAAATGGTGGAACTTTGTGATAAAGTCACACATCAGAAGGCAATCTCTCAGACAGCTTCTCTCTAGTTGTTATGTGAGGATATTTCCTTTTTCACCATGGGCCCCTATGGGCTCCCAAATATCACTTTGCAGTTTCCACAAAAAGATTGTTACCAAACTGCTTCCTGAGGTCTAAGTTTAACTCTGTGAGATGAACTCTCCTAAACGACACATAAGTGTAACTCTGTTAGATGAATTCAAACATCACTATGAAGTTTCTAAGAAAGCTTCTTTCTAGTTTTCATCTGACAATATTTCCTTTGTCACCATAAGCTTCACTGCGCTATGAAGTATCTAATTGCAGATTTCCAGAAAACTGTGTTAACAAACTGATCACTGAAGAGACACGTGTAACTCTGTGAGCTGCATTCACACAGGGCAATGCAGTTTCTCAGAAGGCTTCTTTCCAGTTTCAATCTCAGGTTATATCCTTTTTCACCATAGGGCTCAATGAGCTCCCAAATATCACTTCGCAGAATCCACGACAACAGTGTTAGCAAGCTGTTCCAGGAAGGGAAGGGTGGAACTCTGTGTGATGAAGTCACACATCAGAAAGCCATCTCTCGGAAGGCTTCTCACTAGTTAATATGTGAGGATATTTCCTTTTTCACCATGAGCCCCATATGGGCTTCCAAATATCACTTTGCAGTTTCCACGAAAAGAGTGTTAGCAAACTGCTTCCTGAGGTCTAATTGTAAGTCTGTTAGATGAACTCACTGATCAGAAAGAAGTTTCTCAGAAAGCTTCTTTCACTTTTTGATCTGATGAAATTTCCTTTATCAGCGTAGGATTCAATGCAATCCAGAGAAGCCCTACTCTGGTTCCTCAAAGATATTGTTAATGGACTGCACCACAAAACACAAGTGTAACTCTGTGAGATGAATTCACACATCACCAATAAGTTTCTATGAGAGATTCTTTCTAGTTTTCATGTGAGGATATTTCCTATGTCACCGTAAGCTTCATTGCGCTATGAAGTATCTCATTTCAGACTTCCGGAAAACTGTGTTAACAAACTGATCACTGAATAGAAACGTGTAACACTGTGAGTTGCATTCACACATGGCAATGCAGTTTCTCAGAAGGCTTCTTTCCAGTTTTAATCTGAGGATATTACCTTTTTCACCACAGCCCTCAATGAGTTCCAAAATATCAGTTTGCAGAATCCACGAGAACAGTGTTATCAAACTGTTCCAAGAAGGGAAGGGTGGAACTCTGTGTGATGAAGTCACACATGAGAAAGCAATCTCTCAGAAAGCTTCTCTCTAGTTTTTACGTGAGGATACTTCCTTTTTCACCATGGGCCCCAAAGGGCTACAAATATCACTTTGCAGAATGCACAACAACAGTGTTACAAAACTGTTCCAATACTGGAAGGATGGAACACTGTGTGATGCAGTCACACATCAGAAAGCAATCTCTCAGAAAGCTTCTCTCTAGTTATTAGGTAAGGATAATTCCTTTTTCACCATGGGCCCCTAAGGGCTCCCAAATATCACTTTGCAGTTTCTACGAAAAGAGTGTTAGCAAACTGTTTCCTGAGGTCTAAGTAGAAAGTCTGAGAGATGAACTAACTGATCAGAAAGAAGTTCCTCAGAAAGCTTCTTTCACGTTTTGAACTGATGCAATTTCCTTTATCAGCGTAGGCCTCAATGCGATCCAATGAAGCCCTTCTCAGTTTCCTCAATGACACTGTTAATAGACTACTCCATGAAACATAAGTGTAACTCTGTGTGATGAATTCACACATCAACAAGAAGTTTCTAAGAAAGCTTCTTTCTAGTTTTCATCTGAGGATATTTCCTTTGTCACCGTAAGCTTCATTGCGCTATTAAGTATCTAATTACAGACTTCCAGAAAACTGTATTAACAAACGGATCAATGAAGAGAAACGTGTAACGCTGTGAGTTGCATTCACAGATGGCAATGCAGTTTCTCAGAAGGCTTCTTTCCAGTTGTATCTGAGGATATTTCCTTTTTCACCATAGGTCTCAATGAGCTCCCAAATATCACCTTGCAGAATCCACGACAACAGTTTTAGCAACCCGTTCCAAGAAGGAAGGGTGGAACTCTGTGTGATGAAGTCACACATCAGAAAGCAATCTCTCAGAAAGCTTCTCTCTAGTTTTTATGTGAGGATACTTCCTTTTTCACCATGGGCCCCTATGCGCTCCCAAATATCACTTTCCAGAATCCACAACAACAGTGTTAGGAAACTGTTCCAAGAAGGGAAGGGTGTAACTCTCGGTGATGAAGTCACACAACAGAAAGCAATCTCTCAGAAAGCTTATCTATAGTTATGATGTGAAGGTACTTCCTTTTTTACCATGGACACCTATGGGCTCCCAAATTTCACTTTACGGAATCCACCACAACAGTGTTACCAAACTGTCCCAAGAAGGGAAAGGTGGAACTCTGTGTGATGAAGTCACACATCAGAAAACAATGTCTCAGAAAGCTTCTCTCTAGTTATTATGTGAGGATATTTCCTTTTTTACCATGGGCCCCTATGGGCTCCCAAATATCACTTTGCACGTTCCACGAAAAGAGTGTTAGCAAACTGCTTCCTGAAGTCTAAGTTGTAATCTGTGACTTGAACTCACTGATCAGAGAGATGTTTCTCAGAAAGCTTCTTTTACGTTTTCAACTGATGAAATTTCCTTTATCAGCATAGGCCTCAATGCGATCCAAGAAAGCCCTTCTCAGGTTCCTCAAGGACAGTGTTAATGGACTGCTCCATGAAACGTAAGTGCAACTCTGTGAGATGAATTCACACATCACCAAGAAGTTTCTCAGAAAACTTCTTTCTAATTTTCATCTGGGGAATCTGCATTTGTCACCATAAGCTTCATTGTGCTATGAAGTATCTAATTGCAGATTTCCAGAAAACTGTGTTAACAAACTGATCACTGAAGAGAAACATGTAACTCTGTGAGTTGCATTCACACATGGCAATGCAGTTTCTCAGAAGGCCTCTTCCCAGTTTTAATCTGAGGATATTTCCTTTTGCACCCTAGGCCTCAATGAGCTTCCAAATATCACTTTGCAGAATACACGACAACAGTGTTAGCAAACTGTTCCAAGAAGGGAAGGTTGGAACTCCGTGTGATGAAGTCACACATCAGAAAGCAATCTCTCAGAAAGCTTCTCTCTAGTTATTCTGTGAGGATATTTCCTTTTTCACCACAGGGAAACCTATGGGTTCACAAAAATCACTTTGCAGTTTGCACGAAACGATTGTCAGCAAACTGCTTCCTGAGATCGAAGTTGCAAGTTGGTGAGATGGACTCACTGATCAGAAAGAAGTTTCTCAGAAGCTTCTTTCACGTTGTGAACGGATGAAATTTCCTTTATCAGCGTAGGCCTCAATGCGATCCAAAGAAGCGCTTCTCAGGTTCCTCAAAGACAGTGTTAATGGACTGCTCCATGAAACATAAGTGTAACTCTGTGAGGTGAATTCACACATCACCAAGAAGTTTCTAAGAAAGCTTCTTTCTAGTTTTCATCTGAGGATATTTCCTTTGTCAACGTAAGCTTCATTGCGCTATTAAGTATCTAATTACAGACTTCCAGAAAACTGTATTAACAAACTGATCAATGAAGAGAAACGTGTAACTCTGTGAGTTGCATTCACAGATGGCAATGCAGTTTCTCAGAAGGCTTCTTTCCAGTTGTATCTGAGGATATTTCCTTTTTCACCATAGGTCTCAATGAGCTCCCAAATATCACCTTGCAGAATCCACGACAACAGTATTAGCAACCCGTTCCAAGAAGGAAGGGTGGAACTCTGTGTGATGAAGTCACACATCAGAAAGCAATCTCTCAGAAAGCTTCTCTCT
The DNA here is from genome assembly GCF_007565055.1 of Rhinopithecus roxellana. Lineage (NCBI taxonomy): Eukaryota > Metazoa > Chordata > Mammalia > Primates > Cercopithecidae > Rhinopithecus > Rhinopithecus roxellana. The sequence continues at coordinate 43,877,764 of NC_044568.1, read as the reverse complement.
AGTTTTTATGTGAGGATACTTCCTTTTTCACCATGGGCCCCTATGAGCTCCCAAATATCACTTTCCAGAATCCACAACAACAGTGTTAGGAAACTGTTCCAAGAAGGGAAGGGTGTAACTCTCGGTGATGAAGTCACACATCAGAAAGCAATCTCTCAGGAAGCTTATCTATAGTTATGATGTGAAGGTACTTCCTTTTTTACCATGGGCACCTATGGGCTCCCAAATTTCACTTTGCAGAATCCACCACAACAGTGTTACCAAACTGTCCCAAGAAGGGAAAGGTGGAACTCTGTGTGATGAAGTCACACATCAGAAAACAATGTCTCAGAAAGCTTCTCTCTAGTTATTATGTGAGGATATTTCCTTTTTTACCATGGGCCCCTATGGGCTCCCAAATATCACTTTGCACGTTCCACGAAAAGAGTGTTAGCAAACTGCTTCCTGAAGTCTAAGTTGTAATCTGTGACTTGAACTCACTGATCAGAGAGATGTTTCTCAGAAAGCTTCTTTTACGTTTTCAACTGATGAAATTTCCTTTATCAGCATAGGCCTCAATGCGATCCAAGAAAGCCCTTCTCAGGTTCCTCAAGGACAGTGTTAATGGACTGCTCCACGAAACGTAAGTGCAACTCTGTGAGATGAATTCACACATAACCAAGAAGTTTCTCAGAAAGCTTCTTTCTAGTTTTCATCTGGGGAATCTCCATTTGTCACCATAAGCTTCATTGTGCTATGAAGTATCTAATTGCAGATTTCCAGAAAACTGTGTTAACAAACTGATCACTGAAGAGAAACGTGTAACTCTGTGAGTTGCATTCAGACATGGCAATGCAGTTTCTCAGAAGGCCTCTTTCCAGTTTTAATCTGAGGATATTTCCTTTTGCACCCTAGGCCTCAATGAGCTCTCAAATATCACTTTGCAGAATACACGACAACAGTGTTAGCAAACTGTTCCAAGAAGGGAAGGTTGGAACTCTGTGTGATGAAGTCACACATCAGAAAGCAATCTCTCAGAAAGCTTCTCTCTAGTTATTCTGTGAGGATATTTCCTTTTTCACCACGGGGAAACCTATGGGTTCACAAAAATCACTTTGCAGTTTGCACGAAACGATTGTCAGCAAACTGCTTCCTGAGATCGAAGTTGCAAGTTGGTGAGATGAACTCACTGATCAGAAAGAAGTTTCTCAGAAGCTTCTTTCACGTTGTGAACTGATGAAGTTTCTTTTATCAGCGTAGGCCTCAATGCGATCCAAAGAAGCGCTTCTCAGGTTCCTCAAAGACAGTGTTAATGGACTGCTCCATGAAACATAAGTGTAACTCTGTGAGGTGAATTCACACATCACCAAGAAGTTTCTAAGAAAGCTTCTTTCTAGTTGTCATCTGAGGATATTTCCTTTGTCACCGTAAGCTTCGTTGTGCTACGAAGTATCTAATTGCAGATTTCCAAAAACTGTGTTAACAAACTGATCATTGAAGAGAGACGTGTAACACTGTGAGTTGCATTCACACATGGCAATGCAGTTTCTCAGAAGGCTTCTTTCCAGTTTTAATCTGAGGATATTTCCTTTTTCAACATAGCCCTCAATGAGCTCCCAAATATCACTTTGCAGAATCCACAACAAAAGTGTTACCAAACTGTTCCAAGAAGGGAAGGGTGGAACTCTGTGTGATGAAGTCATACACCAGAAAGCAATCCCTCAGAAAGCTTCTCTCTAGTTATTAGGTGAGAATATTTCCTTTTTCACCATGGGCCCCTATGGGTCCCCAAATATCATTTGCAGTATCCACAAAGAGTGTCAGCTAACTGCTTCCTGAGGTCTAAGATGTAAGTCTGTGAGATGACCTCACTGATCAGAAAGAAGTTTCTCAGAAGCTTCTTTCACGTTTTGAACTGATGAAATTTCCTTTATCAGCGTATGCTTCAATGCGAACCAAAGAAGCCCTTCTCAGGTTCCTCAAAGGCAGTGTTAATGGACTGCTCCACGAAACATAAATGTAACTCTGTGAGACGAATTCACACATCACGAAGAAGTTTCTAAGAAAACTTCTTCCTAGTTTTCATCTGAGGATATTTCCTTTGTCACCGTAAGCTTCATTGCGCTATAAAGTATCTAATTGCAGATTTCCAGAAAACTGTGTTAACAAACTGATCACTGAAGAGAAACGTGTAACTCTGTGAGTTGCAAACACACATGGCAATGCAGTTTCTCAGAAGGCTTCTTTCCACTTTTAATCTGAGTATGTTTCCTTTTTCACCATAGCCCTCAATGAGCTCCCAAATATCACTTTGAAGAATCCATGAAAACAGTGTTAGCAAACTGTTCCAAGATGGGAGGGTGGAGCTGTGGGTGATGACGTCACACATAAGAAAGCAATCTCTCAGAAAGCTTCTTTCAAGTTATTATGTGAGGATATTCCCTTTTTCACAATGGGCCGCTATGGGCTCCCAAATATCACTTTGGAGAATCCACGACAACAGTGTTAGCAAACTGTTCCAAGAAGGGAAAGATGGAACTGTGTGTAATGAAGTCTCATATCAGAAAGCAATCTCTCAGAAAGCTTCTCTCTAGTTCTCATGTGAGGATCCTTCTTCTTTCACCATGGGCCCCTATGGGCTCCCAAATATCACTTTGCAGAATCCATGACAACAGTGTTTGCAAACTGTTCCAGGAAGGGAAGTGTGGAACTCTGTGTGATGAAGTTACACATCAGAAAACAATCTCTCGAAAGCTTCTCTCTAGTTATTATGTGAGGATATTTCCTTTTTTACCAAGGGCCCCCAATGGCTCCCAAATATCACTTTGCAGTTTCCACGAAAAGAGTGTTAGCAAACTGCTTCCTGAGGTCTAAGTTGTAAGTTTGTGAGATGAACTCAGTCATCAGAAAGAGTTTCTCATAAAGCTTCTTTCACGTTTTGAACTGATGAAATTTCCTTTATCAGCGTAGGCCTCAATGCGATCCAAAGAAGCCTTTCTCAGGTTCCTCAAAGACAGTGTTAATGTACTGCTCCACGAAACATAAGTGTAAATCTTTGAAATGAATTCACACATCACCAAGAAGTTTCTAAGAAAGCTTCTTTCTAGTTTTCATCTGAGGATATTTCCTTTGTCACCATAGCCCTCAATGAGCTCCCAAATATCACTTAGCAATCTGTTCCAAGAAGGGAAGGGTGGAACTCTGTGTGATCAAGTCACATACCCGAAACCAATCTCTCAGAAAGCTTCTCTCTAGTTTTTATGTGAGGATACTTCCTTTTTCACGATGGGCCCCTATGGGCTCCGAAATATCTCTTTGCAATTTCCGCGAAAAGAGTGTTAACAAACTGCTTCCTGAGGTCCGAGTTGTAAGTCTTTGAGATGAACTCACTGATCAGAAAGAAGTTTCCCAGAAAGGTTTTTTCACGTTTTGTACAGAATAAATTTCTTTTATCAGCGTAGGCTTCAACGCGATCCAAAGAAGCCTTTCTCAGGTTCTTCAAAGACAGTGTTAATGGACTATTCCACGAAACATAATTTGTAACTCTGTGAGGTGAATTCACACATCACCAAGAAGTTTCCAAGAAAGCTTCTTTCTAGTTTTCCTCTGAGGATATTTCCTTTGTAACCGTAAGCTTCATTGCGCTCATGAAGGATCTACTTGCAGATTTCCAGAAAACTGTGTTAACAAAGTGATCACTGAAGGGAAACGTGTAACTCTGTGAGTTGCATTCACACATGGCAATGCAGTTTCTCAGAAGGCTTCTTTCCAGTTTTAATCGGAGGATATTTCCTTTCTCACCATAGCCCTCAATGAGCTCCCAAATATCCCTTTGCAGAATCCACGACGACAGTGTTAGCAAACTGTTCCAAGAAGGGAAGGGTGGAACTCTGTGTGATGAAGTCACATATCAGAAAGCAATCTCTCAGAAAGCTTCTCTCTAGTTATTATCTGAGGATACTTCTTTTTTCACCATGGGCCCCTACGGGGTCCCAAATATCACTTTGCAGAATCCACGACAACACTGTTAGCAAACTGTTCCAAGAAGGGAACGGTGGAACTCTGTGTGATGAAGTCACACATCAGAAAGTAATCTCTCAGAAAGCTTCTCTCTAGTTATTATGTGAGGATATTTCCCTTCTCACCATTGGCCCCTATGGGCTCCCAAATATCACCTTGCAGAATCCGCGACAAGAGTGGTAGCAAACTCTTCCAAGAACGGAAGGGTGGACCTCTGGGTGATGAAGTCACAAATCAGAAAGCAATCTCTCAGAAAGCTACTCTCTAGTTATTATGTGAGTATATTTCCTTTTTCACCATGGGCCCCTATGGGCTCCCAAATATCACTTTGCAGTTTGCACGAAAAGAGAGTTAGCAAACTGCTTCGTGATGTCTAAGTTGTAAGTCTGTGAGTTGAACTCACTTATCAGAAAGAAGTTCCTCAGAAAGCTTCTTTCACGTTTTGAACTGATGAAATTTCCATTATCGGCGTAGGACTCAATGCGATTCAAAGAAGCCCTTCTCAGGTTCATCAAAGACAGTGTTAATGGACTGCTCCACGAAACATAAGTGTAACTCTGTGAGATGAATTCACACATCACCAAGAAGTTTCTAAGAAAGCTTCTTTCTAGTTTTAATCTGAGGATATTTCCTTTGTAACCGTAAGCTTCATTGCACTATGAAATATCTAATTGCAGATTTCCAGAAAACTGTGTTAACAAACTGATCACTGAGGAGAAACGTGTAACTCTGTGAGATGCATTCACACATGGCATTGCAGTTTCACAGAAGGCTTCTTTCCAGTTTTAATCGTAGGATATTTCCTTTTTTACCATAGCCCTCAATGAGCTCCCAAATATCACTTTGCAGAATCCACGACAACAGTGTTATCAAACTGTTAGAAGAATCGAAGGGTGGAACTCTGTGTGATGAAGTCACATATCAGAAATCAATCTCTCAGAAAGCTTCTCCCTAATTATTATGTGAGGATACTTCCTTTTTGACCATGGGTCCCTATGGGCTCCCAAATATCTCTTTGCAGAATCCACGACAACAGTGTTACCAAACAGTTCAAAGACTGGAAGGGTGGAACTCTGTGTGATGAAGTCACACATCAGAAAGCAATCTCTCAGAAAGCTTCTCTCTAGTTATCATGTGAGGATATTTCCTTTTTCACCATTGCCCCTATGGGCTCCCAAATATCACATTGCAGTTTCAACGAAAAGAGTATTAGCAAACTGTTTCCTGAGGTCTATGTTGAAAGTCTGTGAGATGAACCCACTGATCAGAAAGAAGTTCCTCAGAAAGTTTCTTTCACGTTTTGAACTGATGAAATTTCCATTATCAGCGTAGGCCTCAATGCGATCCAAAGAAGCCCTTCTCAGGTTCCTCAAAGACAGTGTTAATGGACTACTCCACGAAACGTAAGTGTAACTCTGTGAGATGAATTCACATATCACCAAGAAGTTTCTCAGAAAGCTTCTTTCTAGTTTTCATCTCAGGATATTTCCTTTGTCACCGTAAGCTTCATGGCGCTATGAAGTATCTAATTCCAGATTTCCAGAAAACTGTGTTAACAAACTTATCACTGAAGAGAAACGTGTACTCTGTGAGTTGCATTCACACATGGCAATGCACTTTTTCAGAACCCTTCTTTCCAGTTTTAATCTGAGGATATTTCCTTTTTCACCATAGCCCTCATTGAGCTTCTAAATATCACTTTGCAGAATCTGCGACAACAGTGTTATCAAACGGTTCCACGAAGGTAAGGGTGGAAATCTGTGTGATGAAGTCACACATCAGAAAGCAATCTCTAGAAAGTATCTCTCTAGTTTTTATGTGAGGATACTTTCTTTTTCACCATGGGCCCCATTGGGCTCCCAAATAGGACTTTATAGAATCCACGACAACAGTGTTAGCAAACTGTTCCAAGAAGGGAAGGGTGGAAGTCTGTGTGATGAAGTCACACAACAGAAAGCAATCTCTCAAAAAGCTTCTCTCCAATTTTTATGTGAGGATACTTCCTTTTTCACCCTGGGCCCCTATGGGCTCCCAAATATCGCTTTGCAGAATCTACGACAACAGTGTTAGCAAACTGTTCCAAGACGGGAAGGGTGGAAGTCTGTGTGATGAAATCACACATCAGAAAGCAATCTCTAAGAAAGCTTCTCTGTAGTTATGATGTGAGGATATTTCCTTTTTCACCATGGGCCCCTATGGGCTCCCTAATATCACTTGGCAGTTTCCACGAAAAGATTGTTAGTAAACTGATTCCTGAGGTCTAAGTTGTAAGTCTGTGAGATCAACTCACTGATCAGAACGAACATTCTCAGAAAGCTTCTTTCACGTTTTTAACTGATGTAATTTCCTCTATCAGCATAGGCCTCAATGCGATCCAAAGAAGCCCTTCTCAGGTTCCTCGAAGACAGTGTTAATGGACTGCTCCGCGAAACAGAAGTGTAACTCTGTGAGTTGAATTCACACCTCATCAAGAAGTTTCTAAGAAAGTATCTTTCTAGTTTTCATCTGAGGATGTTTCCTTTGTCACCGTAAGCTTCTTTGCGCTGTGAAGTATCTAATTGCAGATTTCCAGAATACTGTGTCAACAAACTGATCACTGAAGAGAAACGTGTAACACTGTGAGTGGCATTGACACATGGCAAAGCAGTTTCTCAGAAGGCTTCTTTCCAGTTTCAATCTGAGGATATTTCCTTTTTCACCATAACCCTCAATGAGCTCCCAAATATCACTTTGCAGAATCCACGACAACAATGTTAGCAAACTGTTCCAAGAAGGGAAGGGTGGAACTCTGTGTGATGAAGTCACATGTCTGAAGGCAATCTCTCAGAAAGCTTCTCTCTACTTATTATGTCAGGATATTTCCTTTTTCACCATGGGCCCCTATGGGCTGCCAAATATCTCTTTGCAGAATCCACGACAAACGTTTTAGCAAACTGTTCCAAGAAGGGAAGTTTGGAACTCTGTGTGATGAAGTCACATATACGAAAACAATCTCTCAGAAAGCTTCTCTCTAGTTTTTTTGTAAAGATACTTCCTTTTTCACCATGGGCCCCTATGGGCTCCCAAATATCACTTTACAAATCCACCACAACACTGTTAGCAAACTGTTCCAGGAAGGGAATTTTGGAGCTCTGTGTGATGAAGTCACACATCAGAAAGCAATCTCTCAGAAAGCTTCTCTCTAGTTTTTATGTGAGGATACTTCCTTTTTCACCTTGGGCCCCTATGGGCTCCCAAATATCACTTTGCAGAATTCACGACAACAGTGTTAGCAAACAATTCCAAGAAGGGAAGGGTGGAACTCTGTGTGTTGAAGTCACACATCAGAAAGCAATCTCGCAGAAATATTCTCTCTACTGATTATGTGAGGATAGTTCATTTTTCACCATGGGCCCCTATGGGCTCTGAAATATCACTTTGCAGTTTCCACGAAAAGAGTGTTAGCAAACTGCTTACTGAGGTCTAAGTTGTAATTCTGTGACATGAACTCACTGATCAGAAAGAACATTCTCAGAAAGCTTCTTTCACGTTTTGAACTGATGATAATTCCTTTATCAGCGTAGGCCTCAATGCTATCCAAAGAAGGCCTTCTCAGTTTCCTCAAAGACAGTGTTAAATAGACTGCTCCACGAAACATAAGTGGAACTCTGTGAGATGAATTCACACATGACCAAGAAGTTTCTACGAAAGATTCTTTCGAGTTTTCACCTGAGGATATTTCCTTTGTCACCGTAACTTCATTGCACTGTGAAGTATCTAATTGCAGATTTCCAGAAAGCTGTGTTAACAAACTCATCACTGAAGAGAATCGTGTAACTATGTGAGTTGCATTCACACATGGAAATGCAATTTCTCAGAAGGCTTCTTTTCAGTTTTAATCTGAGGATGTATCCTTTTTCACCATAGCCCTCAAGGAGCTCCCAAATATCGCTTTGCAGAATCCATGACAATAGTGTTAGAAAACGGTTCCAAGAAGGGAACGGTGGAACCCTGTGTGATGAAGTCACACATCAGAAAGCAATCTCTCAGAACGCTTCTCTCTTGTTATTATGTGAGGATATTTCCTTTTTCACCATGTGCCCCTAGGGGCTCCCAAATATCACTTTGCAGTTTCCAGGAAAAGAGTGTTAGCAAACTGCTTCCTGAGGTCAAAGGTGTAAGTCTTTGAGATGAACTCACTGATAAGAAAGAAGATTCTCAGAAAGCTTCCTTCACGTTTTGAACTGATGAAATTTCCTTTATCAGCGTAGGCCTCAATGCGATCCAAAGAAGCCTTTCTCAGGTTCCTCAAAGACAGTGTTAATGGACTGCTCCACGTAACATAAGTGTAACTCTGTGAGATGAATTCAAACATCACCAAGTAGTTTCTAAGAAAGCTTTCTAGTTTTCAACTGAGGATATTTCCTTTGTCACCATAAGCTTCATTGCGCTATGAAGTATCTTATTGCAGATTTCCAGAAAACTGTGTTAAAATGATCACTGTAGAGAAACGTGTTACTCTGGGAGTTGCATTCACACATGGCAATGCAGTTTCTCAGAAGGCTTCTTTCCACTTTTAATCTGAGGATAATTCATTTTTCACCATATCCCTCACAGAGCTCCCAAATATCAGTTTGCAGAATCCACGACAACAGTGTTATCAAAGTGTTCCAAGAAGGGAATGATGGAACCCTGTGTGATGAAGTCACACATCAGAGAGCAATCTCTCAGAAAGCTTCTCTCTAGTTTTTATGTGAGGATACTCCCAATTCCACCATGGGCCCCCATGGGCTACCAAATATCACCTTGCAGAATCCACGACAACAGTGTTAGCAAACTGTTCCAAGAAAGGAAGGGAGGAACTCTGTGTGATTAAGTCACACATCAGAGAGCAATCTGTCAGAAAGCTTCTCTCTAGTTATTATGTGAGGATATTTCCTTTTGCAACGTGGACTCCTATAGGCTCCCAAATATCGCTTTGCAGAATCAACGACAACAGTGTTAGCAAACTGTTCCAAGAAGGGAAGTGTGGAACCCTGTGTGATGAAGTCACACATCAGAAAGCAATCTCTCAGAAAGCTTCTCTCTAGTTATTATGTGGGGATATTTCCTTTTTCACCATGGACCCCTATGGGCTCCCAAATATCACTTTGTAGTTTCCACGAAAAGAGTGTAAGCAATCTGCTTCCTGAGATCTAAGTTCTAAGTCTGTGAGATGAACTCACTGATCAGAAAGAAGTTTCTCGGAAAGCTTCTTTCACGTTTTGAAGTGATGAAATTTCCTTTATCAGCATAGGCCTCAATGCGATGCAAAGAAGCCCTTCTCAGGATCCTCAAAGACAGTGTTAATGGACTGCTGCACGAAACATATGTGTAACTCTGTGAGATGAATTCACACATACCAAGAAGTTTCTAGGAAAGCTTCTTTCTAGTTTTCATCTGAGGATATTTCCTTTGTCACCGTAAGCTTCATTGCACTATGAATTATCTAACTGCAGAATTCCACAAAAGTGTGTTAACAAACTGATCAATGTAGAGAAATTTGTAACTCTGTGAGTTGCATTCACACTTGGCAATGCAGTTTCTCAGAAGGCTTCTTTCCAGTTTTAATTAGAGGATATTTCCTTTTTCACCATAGCCCTCAATGAGCTCCCAAATATCACTTTGCAGAATCCACGACAACAGTGTTAGCAAACTGAACCTAGAAGGGAAGGGTGGAACTCTGTGTGATGAAGTCACACATCAGAAAGCAATCTCTCAGAAGGCTTCTCTCAAGTCATTATGGGAGGATATTTCCTTTTCATCATTGCCCCCTATTGGATCCCACATATCACTTTGCAGTTTCCACGAAAATAGTGTTAGCAAACTGCTTCCTGAGGTCTAAATTGTAAGTCTATGAGATGAACTCACTGATCAGAAAGAAGTTTCTCAGAAAGTTCTTTCACGTTTTGAACTGATGAAATTTCCTTTATTAGCAAAGACCTCAATGTGATCAAAAGAAGCCCTTCTCAGTTTCCTCAAAGACAGTGTTTTTGGACTGCTCCATGAAACATAAGTGTAACTCTGTGAGATGAATTCACACATCACCAAGAAGTTTCTAGGAAAGATTCTTTCTAGTTTTCATCTGAGGATATTTCCTTTTTCACCGTAAGCTTCATTGCGGTATGAAGTATCTAATTGCAGATTTCCAGAAAACTGTGTTAACAAACTGATCACGGAAGAGAAACGTGTAACTCTGTGAGTTGCATTCACACATGGCAATGCAGTTTCTCAGAAGGCTTCTTTGTAGTTTTAATCTGAGAATATTTCCTTTTTCACCATAGCCCTCAGTGAGCTCCGAAATATCACTTTGCAGAATCCACGACAACAGTTTTAGCAAACTGTTCCTAGAAGGGAAGGGTGGAACTCTGTGTGATGAAGTCACATATCAGAAAGCAATCTCTCAGAAAGCTTCGCTCTAGTTGTTATGTGAGGGTGCTTCTTTTCTCACCATGGACCCCTATGGGCTCCCAAATATCACTTTGCAGAATCCACGACAACAGTGTTAGCAAACTGTTCCAAGAAGGGAAAGGTGGAACTCTGTGTGATGAAGTCACACATCAGAAAGCAATCTCTCAGAAAGCTTCTCTCTAGTTATTATGTGAGGATATTTCCATTTTCACCATGGACCCCTATGAGCTCCGAAATATCACTTTGCATTTTCCACCAAAATAGTGTTAGCAAACTGCTTCCTGAGGTCTAAGTTGTAAGTCTGTGAGATGAACTCACTGATCAGAAAGAAGTTTCTCAGAAAGCTTCTTTCACGTTTTGTACTGAGGAAATTTCCTTTATCAGCGTAGGCCTCAATGTGATCCAAAGAAGCCCTCCTCAGGTTCCTCAAAGGCAGTGTTAATGGACTGCTCCACGAAACATAAGTGTAACTCTGTGAGATGAATTCACACATCAAGAAGAAGTTTCTCAGAAAGCTTCTTTCTAGTTTTCATCTGAGGATACTTCCTTTGTCACCGTAAGCTTCATTGCGCTATGAAGTATCTAATTGCAGATTTCCAGAAAACTGTGTTAACAAAGTGATCGCTGAAGAGAAACGTGTAACTCTGTCAGTTGCATTCACACATGGCAATGCAGTTTCTCAGGAGGCTTCTTTCCACTTTTAATCTGAGGATATTTCATTTTTCACCATAGCCCTCAATGAGCTTCCAAATATCAGTTTTCAGAAACCACGACAACAGTGTTAGCAAACTGTTCCAAGAAGGGAAGGGTGGAACTCTTTGTGATGAATTCACATATCAGCAAGCAATCTCTTCGAAAGCTTCTCTCTAGTTCTTATGTGAGGATACTCCTTTTTTCACCCTGGGGCCCTATGTGCTCCCAAATATCACTTTGCAGAATCCACAACAGTGTTAGCAAAGTGTACCAAGCAAGGAAGGGTGGAACTCTGTGTGATGAAGTCACACATTGGAAATCAATCTCTCAGAAAGCTTCTCTCTAATTATTATGTGAGGATACTTCCTTTTTCACCATGGGCCCCTATGGGATCCCAAATATCACTTTGCAGAATCCACGACAACAGTGTTAGCAAACTGTTTCGAGAAGGGAAGTGTAGAACTCTGTGTGATGAAGTCACACATCAGAAAGCAATCTCTCAGAAAGCGTCTCTCTACTTTTTATGTGAGTATTCTTCTTTTTTCACCATGGGCCCCTAAGGGCTCCCAAATATCACTTTGCAGTTTCCACGAAAAGAAAGGTAGTAAACTGCTTCCTGAGGTCTAAGTTGTTAGTCTGTCAGATGAACTCACTGATCAAAAAGAAGTTTCTCAGAAAGCTTCTTTCAAGTTTTGAACTGATGAAATTTCCTTTATCAGCGTCGGCCTCAATGCGATCCAAAGAAGCCCTTCTCAGGTTCCTCAAAGACAGTGTTAATGCACTGCTCCACGAAACATAAGTGTAACTCTGTGAGATGAATTTCCACATCACCAAGAAGTTTCTAAGAATGCTTCTTTCTAGTTTTCATCTGAGGATATTTCCTTTTTCACCGTAAGCTTCATTGCGCTATGAAGTATCTCATTGCAGATTTCCAGAAAACTGTGTTAACAAACTGATCACTGAAGAAAAACGTGTAACTCTGTGAGTTGCATTCACACATGGCAATGCAGTTTCTCAAAAGGATTCTTTCCAGTTTTAATCTGAGGATATTTCCTTTTTCACCGTAGCCTTCCATGAGGTCCCAAATATCACTTCGGAGAATCCACAAGAGTGTTAGCAAACTGTTCCAAGAAGTGAATGGTGGAACTCTGTTTGATGAAGTCACACATCAGAAAGAAATCTCTCAGAAAGGTTCTCTCCAGTTCTTATGTGAGGATACTGCTTTTTTCACCCTGGGGCCCTATGTGCTCCCAAATATCACTTTACAGAATCCACAACAGTGTTAGCAAACTGTACCAAGAAAGGAAGGGTGTAACTCTGTGTGATGAAGTCACACATTGGAAATCAATCTCTCAGAAAGCTTCTCTCTAGTTATTATGTGAGGATATTTCCTTTTTCACCATGACCCTATGGGCTCCCAAATATCATATAGCAGAATCCACGGCAACAGTGTTAGGAAACTCTTCCAAGAAGGGAAGGGTGGAACTCTGTGTGATGAAGTCACACATCAGAAAGCAATCTCTCAGAAAGCTTCTCTCTAGTTGTTATGTGAGCATTCTTCTTTTTTCACCATGGGCCCCTATGGGCTCCCAAATATCACTTTGCAGTTTCCACGAAAAGAGTGTTAGCAAACTGCTTCCTGAGATCTAAGTTGTACGTCTGGGAAATGAACTCACTGATCAGAAAGAAGTTTCTCAGAAAGCTTCTTTCACGTTTTGAAGTGATGAAACTTCCTTTATCCGCTTAGGCCTCAATGCGATCCAAAGAAGCCCTTCTCAGGTTCCTCAAAGACAGTGTTAATGGACTGCTCCACGAAAGATAAGTGTAACTCTGTGAGATGAATACACACATCACCAAGAACTTTCTAAGAAAGCTTCTTTCTAGTTTTCATCTGCGGATATTTCCTTTGTCAACATAAGCTTCATTGCGCTATGAAGTATCTCATTGCAGATTTCCAGAAAATTATGTTAACAAACCAATCACTGAAGAGAAACGTGTAACTCTGTGAGTCGCATTCACACATGGCTATGCATTTTCTCAGAAGGCTTCTTTCCTGTTTTAATCTGAGGATATTTCCTTTTTCACAATAGCCCTCAATGGGCTCCCAAATATCACTTTGCAGAATCCACGACAACAGTGTTAGCAAACTGTTCCAAGAAGGGAAGGGTGGAATTCTGTGTGATGAAGTCACACATCAGAAAGCAATCTCTCAGAAGGCTTCTCTCTAGTTATTATGTGAGGATATTTCCTTTTTCACCATGGGACCCTATGGGCTCCCAAATATCACTGTGCAGAATCCACGACAACACTGTTAGCAAACTGTTCCAAGAAGGGAAGGGTGGAACTTTGTGTGATGAAGTCAAACTTCAGAAAGTAATCTCTCAGAAAGCCTCCCTCTAGTCATTATGTGAGATTATATTTTTTTAAACATGGGCCCCTATGGGCTTCCAAATATCAGTTTGCAGTTTCCACGAAAATAGTGTTAGGAAACTGCTTCCTGAGGTCTAAGTTGTAAGTCTGTGAGATGAACTCACTGATCAGATAGAAGTTTCTCAGAATGCTTCTTTCACTTTTTGAACTGATGAAATTTCCTTTATCAGCATAGGGTCAATGCGATCCAAAGAAGCACTTCTGAGGTTCTTCAAAACAGTTTTAATGTACTGCTCCACGAAAAATAAGTGTAACTCTGTGAGATGAATTCACATATCCCCAAGAAGTTTCTAAGAAAGCTTCTTTCTAGTTTTTATCTGAGGATATTTCCTTTGTCACCGTAAGCTTCATTGCTCTCTGAATTATCTCATTGCAGATTTCCAGAAAACTGTGTTAACAAACCGATCACTGAAGAGAAAAGTGTACCTCTGCGAGTTGCATTCACACATGGCAATGCAGTTTCTCAGAAGGCTTCTTTCCAGTTTTAATATGAGGATATTTCCTTTTTCACCATAGCCCTCAATGAGCTCTAATATCACTTTGCAGAATTCACGACAACAGTGTTAGCAAACTGTTCCAACAAGGGAAGGGTGGAACTCTCTGTGATGAAGTCACACATCAGAAAGCAATCTCTCAGAAAGTTTTTCTCTAGTTATTATGTGAGGATACTTCCTTTTTCATCATGGGCCCCTATGGTTTCCCAAATATCACTTTGCAGAATCTACGACAACAGTGTTAGCAAACTGTTCAAAGTATGGAAGTGTGGAACTTTTTGTGATGAAGTCACACATCAGAAAGCAATTTCTCAGAAAGCATCTCTCTAGTTATTATATGAGAATATTTCCTTTTTCACCATGGGCCCCCATGGGCTCCCAAATATCACTTTGCAGTTTCCACGAAAAGAGTGTTACCAAACTGCTTCCTGAGGTCTAAGTTGTAAGTCTGTGAGATGAACTCACTGATCAGAAAGAAGTTTCTCCGAAAGCTTCTTTCACGTTTTGAAGTGATGAAATTTACATTATCAGTGTAGGACTCAATGCGATCCAAAGGAGCCCTTCACAGATTCCTCAAAGACAGTGTTAATGGACTGCTCCATGAAACATAAGTATAGCTCTGTGAGATGAATTCGCACATCACCAAGAAGTTTTGAAGAACGCTTCTATCTAGTATTCATCTGAGGATATTTCCTTTGTCACCATAAGCTTCATTGCGCTATAAAGAATCTAATTGTAGATTTCCAGAAAACTGTGTTAACAAACTTATCACTGAAGAGAAACGTGTAACTCTGTGAGTTGCATTCACACATGGCAAGCAGTTTCTCAGAAGGCTTCTTTCCAGTTTTAATCTGGGGATATTTCCTTTGTAACCGTAAGCTTCATTGCACTATGAAATATCTAATTGCAGATTTCCAGAAAACTGTGTTAACAAACTGATCACTGAGGAGAAACGTGTAACTCTGTGAGATGCATTCACACATGGCATTGCAGTTTCACAGAAGGCTTCTTTCCAGTTTTAATCGTAGGATATTTCCTTTTTTACCATAGCCCTCAATGAGCTCCCAAATATCACTTTGCAGAATCCACGACAACAGTGTTATCAAACTGTTAGAAGAATCGAAGGGTGGAACTCTGTGTGATGAAGTCACATATCAGAAATCAATCTCTCAGAAAGCTTCTCCCTAATTATTATGTGAGGATACTTCCTTTTTGACCATGGGTCCCTATGGGCTCCCAAATATCTCTTTGCAGAATCCACGACAACAGTGTTACCAAACAGTTCAAAGACTGGAAGGGTGGAACTCTGTGTGATGAAGTCACACATCAGAAAGCAATCTCTCAGAAAGCTTCTCTCTAGTTATCATGTGAGGATATTTCCTTTTTCACCATTGCCCCTATGGGCTCCCAAATATCACATTGCAGTTTCAACGAAAAGAGTATTAGCAAACTGTTTCCTGAGGTCTATGTTGAAAGTCTGTGAGATGAACCCACTGATCAGAAAGAAGTTCCTCAGAAAGTTTCTTTCACGTTTTGAACTGATGAAATTTCCATTATCAGCGTAGGCCTCAATGCGATCCAAAGAAGCCCTTCTCAGGTTCCTCAAAGACAGTGTTAATGGACTACTCCACGAAACGTAAGTGTAACTCTGTGAGATGAATTCACATATCACCAAGAAGTTTCTCAGAAAGCTTCTTTCTAGTTTTCATCTCAGGATATTTCCTTTGTCACCGTAAGCTTCATGGCGCTATGAAGTATCTAATTCCAGATTTCCAGAAAACTGTGTTAACAAACTTATCACTGAAGAGAAACGTGTACTCTGTGAGTTGCATTCACACATGGCAATGCACTTTTTCAGAACCCTTCTTTCCAGTTTTAATCTGAGGATATTTCCTTTTTCACCATAGCCCTCATTGAGCTTCTAAATATCACTTTGCAGAATCTGCGACAACAGTGTTATCAAACGGTTCCACGAAGGTAAGGGTGGAAATCTGTGTGATGAAGTCACACATCAGAAAGCAATCTCTAGAAAGTATCTCTCTAGTTTTTATGTGAGGATACTTTCTTTTTCACCATGGGCCCCATTGGGCTCCCAAATAGGACTTTATAGAATCCACGACAACAGTGTTAGCAAACTGTTCCAAGAAGGGAAGGGTGGAAGTCTGTGTGATGAAGTCACACAACAGAAAGCAATCTCTCAAAAAGCTTCTCTCCAATTTTTATGTGAGGATACTTCCTTTTTCACCCTGGGCCCCTATGGGCTCCCAAATATCGCTTTGCAGAATCTACGACAACAGTGTTAGCAAACTGTTCCAAGACGGGAAGGGTGGAAGTCTGTGTGATGAAATCACACATCAGAAAGCAATCTCTAAGAAAGCTTCTCTGTAGTTATGATGTGAGGATATTTCCTTTTTCACCATGGGCCCCTATGGGCTCCCTAATATCACTTGGCAGTTTCCACGAAAAGATTGTTAGTAAACTGATTCCTGAGGTCTAAGTTGTAAGTCTGTGAGATCAACTCACTGATCAGAACGAACATTCTCAGAAAGCTTCTTTCACGTTTTTAACTGATGTAATTTCCTCTATCAGCATAGGCCTCAATGCGATCCAAAGAAGCCCTTCTCAGGTTCCTCGAAGACAGTGTTAATGGACTGCTCCGCGAAACAGAAGTGTAACTCTGTGAGTTGAATTCACACCTCATCAAGAAGTTTCTAAGAAAGTATCTTTCTAGTTTTCATCTGAGGATGTTTCCTTTGTCACCGTAAGCTTCTTTGCGCTGTGAAGTATCTAATTGCAGATTTCCAGAATACTGTGTCAACAAACTGATCACTGAAGAGAAACGTGTAACACTGTGAGTGGCATTGACACATGGCAAAGCAGTTTCTCAGAAGGCTTCTTTCCAGTTTCAATCTGAGGATATTTCCTTTTTCACCATAACCCTCAATGAGCTCCCAAATATCACTTTGCAGAATCCACGACAACAATGTTAGCAAACTGTTCCAAGAAGGGAAGGGTGGAACTCTGTGTGATGAAGTCACATGTCTGAAGGCAATCTCTCAGAAAGCTTCTCTCTACTTATTATGTCAGGATATTTCCTTTTTCACCATGGGCCCCTATGGGCTGCCAAATATCTCTTTGCAGAATCCACGACAAACGTTTTAGCAAACTGTTCCAAGAAGGGAAGTTTGGAACTCTGTGTGATGAAGTCACATATACGAAAACAATCTCTCAGAAAGCTTCTCTCTAGTTTTTTTGTAAAGATACTTCCTTTTTCACCATGGGCCCCTATGGGCTCCCAAATATCACTTTACAAATCCACCACAACACTGTTAGCAAACTGTTCCAGGAAGGGAATTTTGGAGCTCTGTGTGATGAAGTCACACATCAGAAAGCAATCTCTCAGAAAGCTTCTCTCTAGTTTTTATGTGAGGATACTTCCTTTTTCACCTTGGGCCCCTATGGGCTCCCAAATATCACTTTGCAGAATTCACGACAACAGTGTTAGCAAACAATTCCAAGAAGGGAAGGGTGGAACTCTGTGTGTTGAAGTCACACATCAGAAAGCAATCTCGCAGAAATATTCTCTCTACTGATTATGTGAGGATAGTTCATTTTTCACCATGGGCCCCTATGGGCTCTGAAATATCACTTTGCAGTTTCCACGAAAAGAGTGTTAGCAAACTGCTTACTGAGGTCTAAGTTGTAATTCTGTGACATGAACTCACTGATCAGAAAGAACATTCTCAGAAAGCTTCTTTCACGTTTTGAACTGATGATAATTCCTTTATCAGCGTAGGCCTCAATGCTATCCAAAGAAGGCCTTCTCAGTTTCCTCAAAGACAGTGTTAAATAGACTGCTCCACGAAACATAAGTGGAACTCTGTGAGATGAATTCACACATGACCAAGAAGTTTCTACGAAAGATTCTTTCGAGTTTTCACCTGAGGATATTTCCTTTGTCACCGTAACTTCATTGCACTGTGAAGTATCTAATTGCAGATTTCCAGAAAGCTGTGTTAACAAACTCATCACTGAAGAGAATCGTGTAACTATGTGAGTTGCATTCACACATGGAAATGCAATTTCTCAGAAGGCTTCTTTCAGTTTTAATCTGAGGATGTATCCTTTTTCACCATAGCCCTCAAGGAGCTCGCAAATATCGCTTTGCAGAATCCATGACAATAGTGTTAGAAAACGGTTCCAAGAAGGGAACGGTGGAACCCTGTGTGATGAAGTCACACATCAGAAAGCAATCTCTCAGAACGCTTCTCTCTTGTTATTATGTGAGGATATTTCCTTTTTCACCATGTGCCCCTAGGGGCTCCCAAATATCACTTTGCAGTTTCCAGGAAAAGAGTGTTAGCAAACTGCTTCCTGAGGTCAAAGGTGTAAGTCTTTGAGATGAACTCACTGTTAAGAAAGGAGATTCTCAGAAAGCTTCCTTCACGTTTTGAACTGATGAAATTTCCTTTATCAGCGTAGGCCTCAATGCGATCCAAAGAAGCCTTTCTCAGGTTCCTCAAAGACAGTGTTAATGGACTGCTCCACGTAACATAAGTGTAACTCTGTGAGATGAATTCAAACATCACCAAGTAGTTTCTAAGAAAGCTTTCTAGTTTTCATCTGAGGATATTTCCTTTGTCACCATAAGCTTCATTGCGCTATGAAGTATCTTATTGCAGATTTCCAGAAAACTGTGTTAAAATGATCACTGTAGAGAAACGTGTTACTCTGGAAGTTGCATTCACTCATGGCAATGCAGTTTCTCAGAAGGCTTCTTTCCACTTTTAATCTGAGGATAATTCATTTTTCACCATAGCCCTCACAGAGCTCCCAAATATCAGTTTGCAGAATCCACGACAACAGTGTTATCAAAGTGTTCCAAGAAGGGAATGATGGAACCCTGTGTGATGAAGTCACACATCAGAGAGCAATCTCTCAGAAAACTTCTCTCTAGTTTTTATGTGAGGATACTCCCAATTCCACCATGGGCCCCCATGGGCTACCAAATATCACCTTGCAGAATCCACGACAACAGTGTTAGCAAACTGTTCCAAGAAAGGAAGGGAGGAACTCTGTGTGATTAAGTCACACATCAGAGAGCAATATGTCAGAAAGCTTCTCTCTAGTTATTATGTGAGGATATTTCCTTTTGCAACGTGGACTCCTATAGGCTCCCAAATATCGCTTTGCAGAATCAACGACAACAGTGTTAGCAAACTGTTCCAAGAAGGGAAGTGTGAAACCCTGTGTGATGAAGTCACACATCAGAAAGCAATCTCTCAGAAAGCTTCTCTCTAGTTATTATGTGGGGATATTTCCTTTTTCACCATGGACCCCTATGGGCTCCCAAATATCACTTTGTAGTTTCCACGAAAAGAGTGTAAGCAATCTGCTTCCTGAGATCTAAGTTCTAAGTCTGTGAGATGAACTCACTGATCAGAAAGAAGTTTCTCGGAAAGCTTCTTTCACGTTTTGAAGTGATGAAATTTCCTTTATCAGCATAGGCCTCAATGCGATGCAAAGAAGCCCTTCTCAGGATCCTCAAAGACAGTGTTAATGGACTGCTGCACGAAACATATGTGTAACTCTGTGAGATGAATTCACACATACCAAGAAGTTTCTAGGAAAGCTTCTTTCTAGTTTTCATCTGAGGATATTTCCTTTGTCACCGTAAGCTTCATTGCACTATGAATTATCTAACTGCAGAATTTCACAAAAGTGTGTTAACAAACTGATCAATGAAGAGAAATTTGTAACTCTGTGAGTTGCATTCACACTTGGCAATGCAGTTTCTCAGAAGGCTTCTTTCCAGTTTTAATTAGAGGATATTTCCTTTTTCACCATAGCCCTCAATGAGCTCCCAAATATCACTTTGCAGAATCCACGACAACAGTGTTACCAAACTGAACCTAGAAGGGAAGGGTGGAACTCTGTGTGATGAAGTCACACATCAGAAAGCAATCTCTCAGAAGGCTTCTCTCAAGTCATTATGGGAGGATATTTCCTTTTCATCATTGCCCCCTATTGGACCCCACATATCACTTTGCAGTTTCCACGAAAATAGTGTTAGCAAACTGCTTCCTGAGGTCTAAATTGTAAGTCTATGAGATGAACTCACTGATCAGAAAGAAGTTTCTCAGAAAGTTCTTTCACGTTTTGAACTGATGAAATTTCCTGTATTAGCAAAGACCTCAATGTGATCAAAAGAAGCCCTTCTCAGTTTCCTCAAAGACAGTGTTTTTCGACTGCTCCATGAAACATAAGTGTAACTCTGTGAGATGAATTCACACATCACCAAGAAGTTTCTAGGAAAGATTCTTTCTAGTTTTCATCTGAGGATATTTCCTTTTTCACCGTAAGCTTCATTGCGGTATGAAGTATCTAATTGCAGATTTCCAGAAAACTGTGTTAACAAACTGATCACGGAAGAGAAACGTGTAACTCTGTGAGTTGCATTCACACATGGCAATGCAGTTTCTCAGAAGGCTTCTTTGTAGTTTTAATCTGAGAATATTTCCTTTTTCACCATAGCCCTCAATGAGCTCCCAAATATCACTTTGCAGAATCCACGACAACAGTGTTAGCAAACTGTTCCAAGAAGCTAAGGGTGGAAATCTGTGTGATGAAGTCACACATCAGAAAGCAATCTCTCAGAAAGCTTCTCTCTAGTTATTATATGAGTATAGTTTCTTTTTCACCATGGGCCCCCGTGGGCTCCCAAATATCATTTTGCAGTTTCCACGAAAAGAGTGTTAACAAACTGCTTCCTGAGGTCTAATTTGTAAGTCTGTGAGATGAACTCACTGACCAGAAAGAAGTTTCTCAGAAAGCTTCTTTCACGTTTGGAACTGATGAAATTTCCTTTCTCAGCGTAGGCCTCATAGCGATCCAAAGAAACCCATCTCAGATTCCTCAAAGACAGTATTCATGGACTGCTCCACGAAACCAAAGTGTAACCCTGTGAGATGAAATCACACATCACCAAGAAGTTTCTAAGAAAGCTGCTTTCTAATTTTCATCTGAGGATATTTTCTTTGTCACGGTAAGCTTCATAGCGCTATGAAGCATCTAATTGCAGATTTCCAGAAAACTGTTAACACACTGACCACTGAAAAGAAACGTGTAACCCTGTGACTTGCATTCACACATGGCAATGCAGTTTCTCAGAATTCTACTTTCCAGTTTTAATCTGAGGGTGTTTCCTTTTTCACCATAGTCCTCAATGAGCTCCGAAATATCACTTTTCTGAATACACGACAACAGTGTTAGCAAACTGTTCCAAGAAGGGAAGGGTGGAAGTCTGTGTGATGAAGTCACACATCGGAAAGCAATCTCTCAGAAAGCTTCTCTCAAGTTATTATGTGAGGATATTTCCTTTTTCACCATGGGACACTATGGGTTCCCAAATATCACTTCACTCTTTCCACGAAAAGATTGTTAGCAAACTGCTTCCTGAGGTCTAAGTTGTAAGTCTGTGAGATGAACTCACTGATCAGAAAGAAGTTTTTCAGAAAGTTTATTTCACGTTTTGAACTGATGAAATTTCATTTATCAGAGTAGGCCTCAATGCGATCCAAAGATGCCCTTCTCAGGTTCCTCAGAGACTGTGTTAATGGACTGCTCCAGGAAACATAAGTGTAACTCTGTGACATGAATTCAAACATCACCATGAAATTTCTAAGAAAGCATCTTTCTAGTTTTCATCTGACGACATTTCCTTTGGCACCGTAAGCTTCATTGCGCTATGAACTATCTATTTGCAGATTTCCAGAAAAGTGTGTTATCAAACTGATCACTGAAGAGAAACGTGTAACTCAGTGAGTTGCAATCACACGTGGCAAAGCAGTTTCTCCGAAGGCTTCTTCCCAGTTTTAAACTGAGGATATATCCTTTTTCACCATAGCCCTCAATGAGCTCCAAAATATCAATTTTCAGAATCCACGACAACAGTGTAAGCAAACTGTTCCAAGAAGGGACGGGTGGAACTCTGTGTGATGAATCACAAATAAGAAAGCAATCTCTCAGAAAGCTTCTCGCTAGTTATTATGTGAGGATATTTCCTTTTTCACCATGGGCCACTATGGGCTCAAAAATATCACTTTGCAGTTTCCACGAAAAGATTTTTAGCAAACTGCTTCCTGAGGTCTAAGTTGTAAGTCTGTGAGACGAACTCACTGATCAAAAAGAAGTTTCTCAGAAAGATTCTTTCACGTTTTGAACTGATGAAATTTCCTTTATCAGCGTACGCCTCAATGCGATCCAAAGAAGCCCTTCTCACGTTCCTCAAAGACAGTGTTCATGGACTGCACCACGAAACATAAATGTAACTCTGTGAGATGAATTCACTCATCACCAAGAAGTTTCTCAGAAAGCTTCTTTCTAGTTTTCATCTGAGGATATTTCCTTTGTCACCGTAAGCTTCATTGCCCTATGAAGTATCTAATTGCAGATTTCCAGAAAACTGTGTTAACAAACTGATCACTGAAGAGAAACGTGTAACTCTGTGAGTTGGATTCACACATGGCAATGCAGTTTCTCCGAAGGCTTCTTTCCAGTTTTAATCGGAGGATATTTCCTTCTTCACCATAGCCCTCGATGAGCTCCCAAATATCACTTTCCAGAATCCACGACAACAGTGTTAACAAACTGTTCGAAGAAGGAAAGGGTGGAACTCTGTGTGATGAAGTCACACATCAGAAAGCAATCTCTCAGATAGCTTCACTCTAGTTATTATATGAGGATTTCCTTTTTCACCATGGGCCTCTATGGGCTCCCAAATATCAATTTGCAGAATCCACGACAACAGTTTTAGCAAACTGTTCCAAGAATGGAAAGGTGGACCTCTGTGTGATGAAGTCAGATATCCAAAAGCAATGTCTCAGAAAGCTTCTCTCTAGTTATTATGTGAGGGTAATTCCTTTTTCACCATGGGCCCCTATGGGCTCCCAAATATCACTTTGCAGAATCCACGACAACATTGTTAGCAAACTGTTTCAAGAAGGGAAGGATTTAACTCTGTGTGATGAAGTCACACATCAGTAGGAAATCTCTCATAAAGCTTCTCTCTGGTTATTATGTGAGGATATTTCCTTTTTCACCATGGGCCCCTATGGGCTGCCAAATATCACTTTGCACGTTCCACAAAAAGAGTGTTAGCTAAATGCTTCCTGAGGTCTAATTTGTATGTCTGTGAGATGAAATCAGTGATCAGAGAGAAGTTTCTCGGAAAGCTTCTCTCACGTTTTGAACTGATGAAATTTCCTTTGTCAGCGTAGGCCTCAATGTGATCCATAGAAGCCCTTCTCAGGTTCCTCAAAGACAGTGTTAATGGACTGCTCCAGGAAACGTGAGTGTAACTCTGTGAGATGAATTTACACGTCACCACGAAATTTCTAAGAAAGATTCTTTCTAGTTTTCATCTGAGGATATTTCCTTTCTCACCGTAAGCTTCATTGCACTATGAAGTATCTAATTGCAGATTTCCAGAAAACTATGTTAACAAACTGATCACTGAAGAGAAACGTGTAACTCTCTGAATTGCATTCACACATGGCAATGCAATTTCTGAGAAGGCTTCTTTTCAGTTTTATTCTGAGGATATTTCCTTTTCCACCATAGCCCACAATGATGTCGCAAATATCACTTTGCAGAATCCACGATAACAGTGTCAGCAAACTGTTCCAAGAAGGGAAGGGTGGAATTCTGTGAGATGAAGTCACATATCAGAAAGCAATCTCTCAGAAAGCTTCTCTCTAGTTTTTATGTGAGGATACTTCCTTTTTCACAATGGGTCCCTATGGGCTCCCAAATATCACTTTGCAGAATCCACGACAACAATGTCAGCAATCTGTTCCAAGAAGTGAGGGGTTTAACTCTGTGTGATGAAGTCACACATCAGAAAGCAATCTCTCAGATAGCTTCTCTCTAGTTCTTAGGTGAGGATATTTCCTTTTCACCATGGGCCCCCAAGGGCTCCCAAATATCACCTTGCAGTTTCCACGAAAAGAGTGTTAGCAAACTTCTTCCTGAGGTCTAAGGTTTAAGTCTGTTAGATGAACTCACTGATCAGAGAGAAGTTTGTCAGAAAGCTTCTTTCACGTTTTGAACTGATGAAATTTCCTTTATCAGCCTTGGCCTCAATGCGATCCAAAGAAGCCCTTCTCAGTTCCCTCAAAGACAGTGTTAATGGACTACTCCAGAAACATAAGTGTAACTCTGTGAGATGAATTCGCACATCCCCAAGAAGTTTCTAAGAAAGCTTCTTTCTAGTTTTCATCTTAGAATATTTCCTTTTTCACCGTAAGGTTCATTGCGCTATGAAGCATCTAATTGCAGATTTCCAGAATACTGTGTTAATAAACTGATCACTGAAGAGAAACGTGTAACTCTGTGAGTTGCATTCACACATGGCAATGCAGTTTCTCAGAACGCTTTTTCCGGTTTTAATCTGAGGATATTTCCTTTTTCATCAGAGCCCTCAATGAGCTCCCAAATATAACTTTGCAGAATCCACGAAAACAGTGTGCTCAAACGGTTCCAAGAAGGGAAGGGTGGAACTCTGTTTGATGAAGTCATACATCAGAAAGCAATCTCTCAGAAAGCTTCTCTCTACTTATTATGTGATGATATTTCATTTTTCACCATGGGCCCCTATGGGCTCCCAAATATCACTTTCCAGTTTCCACGAAAACAGTGTTAGCAAACTGCTTCCTGAGGTCTAAGTTGTAAGTCTGTGAGATGAACTCAATGATCACAAAGACGTTTCTCAGAAAGTTTCCTTCACGTTTTGAACTGATGAAATTTCCTTTATCCGTATAGGCCCCAATGTGATCCAAAGAAGCCATTCTCAGTTTCCTCATAGTCAGTGTTAATGGACTGCTCGACGAAACAAAAGTGTAACTCTGTGAGATGAATTCACACATCACCAAGAAGTTTCTAAGAAATCTACTTTTTAGTTTTCTTCTGAGGATATTTCCTTTGTCACCGTAAGCTTCATTGTGCTATGAAGTATCTAATTGCAGATTTCCACAAAACTGTGTTAACAAACTGATCACTGAAGAGAAGCGTGTAACTCTGTGAGTTGCATTCACACATGGCAATGCAGTTTCTGAGAAGGCTTCTTTCCAGGTTTAATCTGAGGATATTTCCGTTTTCACCATTGCCCTCAATGAGCTCCCAAATATCACTTTGCAGAATCCACGACAACATTGTTAGCAAACTGTTCCAAGAAGGGAAGGGTGGAACTCTGGGTGATGAAGTCATTATCAGAAAGCAATCTCCAGAAAGCTTCTCTCAACTTATTATGTCAGGATAATTCCTTTTTCACCATGGGCCCCTATGGGCTCCCAAATATCACTTTGCAAAATCCATGACAACAGTGTTAGAAAACTGTTCCAAGAGGGGAAGGGTGGAACTCTGTGTGATGAAATCACACATCAGAAAGCAATCTCTCAGAATGATTCTCTCTAGTTATTATGTGAGGATAATTCCTATTTCACCATGGGCCCCTATGGGATCCCAAATACCACTTTGCAGTTTCCACGAAAAGAGTGTTAGCCAACTGCTTCCTGAGGTCTAAGTTGTAAATCTGTGAGATGAACTCACTGATCAGAAAGAATATTCTCAGAAACCTTCTTTCATGTTTTGAACTGATGATATTTCCTTTATCAGCGCAGGCCTCAATCCGATCCAAAGAAGCCTTTCTCAGGTTCCTCAAAGACAGTGTTAATGGACTGCTCCACGAAACATAAGTGTAACACTGTGAGATGAATTCACACATCACCAAGAAATTTCTAAGAAAGCTTCTTTCGGCCGGGCACGGTGGCTCAAGCCTGTAATCCCAGCACTTTGGGAGGCCGAGACGGGCGGATCACGAGGTCAGGAGATCGAGACCATCCTGGCTAACACGGTGAAACCCCGTCTCTACTAAAAAAAAAAATACAAAAAACTAGCCGGGCGAGGTGGCGGGCGCCTGTAGTCCCAGCTACTCGGGAGGCTGAGGCAGGAGAATGGCGTAAACCCGGGAGGCGTAGCTTGCAGTGAGCTGAGATCCGGCCACTGCACTCCAGCCTGGGCGACAGAGCGAGACTCCGTCTCAAAAAAAAAAAAAAAAAAAAAAAAAAAAAAAGAAAGCTTCTTTCTGCTTTTCATCTGAGGATATGTCATTTGTCACCGTAAGCTGCATTGCGCTATGAAGTGTCTCATTGCAGATTCCCAGAAAAGTGTGTTAACAAACTGATCACTGAAGAAAAACGTGTAACTCTGTGAGTTGCATTCACACATGGCAATGCAGTTTTTCAGAAGGTTTCTTTCCAGTTTTAATCTGAGGATATTTCCTTTTTCACCGTAGCCCTCAATGAGCTCCCAAATATCACTTTGCAGAATCCACGACAACAGTGTTAGCAAACTGTTCCAAGAAGGGAAAGGTTGATCTCTAGGTCATGAAGTCACATATCAGACAGCAATCTCTCAGAAAGCTTCTCTCTAGTATTTATGTGAGGATATTTCCTGGTTCACCATGGGCCCGCCGCTATGGGCTCCCAAATATCACTTTGCAGTTTCCACGAAATGAGTGTTAGCAAACTGATTCCTGAGGACAAAGCTGTATGTCTGTGAGATGAACTCACTGATCAGAAAGAAGTTTCTCAGAAAGCTTCTTTCACGTTTTGAATTGATGAAATTTCCTTTATCAGCGTAGGCTTCAATGGGATCCAAAGAAGTCCTTCTCAGGTTCCTCAAAGACAGTGTTAATGGACTGCTCCAAGATATATCAGTGTAACTCTGAGAGATGAATTCACACATTACCAAGCAGTTTCAAAGAAAGCATCTTTCTAGTTTTCATCTGAGGATATTTCCTTTGACACCGTAAGCATCATTGCGCTATGGAGTATCTAATTGTAGATTTCCAGAAAACTGTGTTAACAAAGTGATCACTGAAGAGAAACGTGTAACTCTGTGAGTTGCATTCACACATGACAATGCAGTTTCTCAGAAGGCTTCTTTCCAGTTTTATTCTGAGGATATTTCCTTTTTCACCATAGCCCTCAATGAGCTCCCAAATATCACTTTGCAGAATCCACGACAACAGTGTTAGCAAACTGTTCCAAGAAGAAAAGGGAGGAACCCTCTGTGATGAAGTCACACGTAAGAAAGGAAACTCTCAGGAAGCTTCTCTCTAGTTATTATGTGAGGATATTTCCTTTTTCACCATAGCCCTCAATGAGCTCCCAAATATCACTTTGCAGAATCCAGGACAACAGTGTTATCAAACTATTCCGAGAAGGGAAGGGTGGACCTCTGTGTAATGAAGTCACACATCGGAAAGGAATCTCTCAGAAAGCTTCTCTCTATTTGTTATGTGAGGATACTTCCTTTTTGACCGTGGGTCCCTAAGCGCTCCCAAATATCACTTTGCAGAAACCACGACAACAGTGTTACCAAACAGTTCCCAGCCTGGAAGGGTGAAACTCTGTGTGATGAAGTCACATATCAGAAAGCAATCTCGCAGAAAGCTTCTCTCTAGTTATTATGTGAGGATATTTCTTTTTTCACCATGGGCCCCTATGGGCTCCCAAATATCACTTTGCAGTTTCCTCGAAAAGAGTGTTAGCAAACTGCTTCCTGAGGTCTAAGTTGTCAGTCTGTGAGATGGACTCACTGATCAGAAAGAAGTTTCTCAGAAAGCTTCTGTCACGTTTTAAACTGATGAAATTTCCTTTATCAGCGTAGGTGCCAATGCGATCCAAAGAAGCCCTTCTCAGGTTCCTCAAAGACAGTGTTACTGGACTGTTCCACCAAACATAAGTTTAACACTTTGAGATGAATTCACACATCACCAAGAAGTTTCTAAGAAAGCTTCTTTTTGTTTTTATCTCAGGATATTTTCTTTGTCACCGTCAGCTTCATTGCGCTATGAAGTATCTGATTGCAGATTTCCAGAAAACTGTGTTAACAAACTGATCAGTGAAGAGAAACGTGTAACTCTGTGAGTTGCATTCACACCTGGCAATGCAGTTTCTCAGAAGGCTTTTTCCAGGTTTATTCTGAGGATATTTCCTTTTTCACCACAGCCCTCAAGGAGCTCCCAAATATCCTTTTGCAGAATCCACGACAACAGTGTTAGCAAACCGTTCCAAGAAGGGAAGGGTGGAACTCTGTGTGATGAAGTCACACATCAGAAAGCAATCTCTCAGAAAGCTTCTCTCTAGTTCTTATGTGAGGATACTTCTTTTTTCACCATGGGCCCCATGGGCTCAGAAATATCACTTTGCAGAATCCAAGACAACAGAGTTAGCAAACTGTTCCAAGAAGGGAAGGTTGGAACTCTGTGTGATGAAGTCACACATCAGAAAGCAATCTCTCAGAAAGCTTCTCTCTAGTTCTTATGTGAGGATATTTCCTTTTTCACCATGGGCCCCTATGGGCTCCCAAATATGACTTTGCAGTTTCCACGGAAAGAGTGCTAGCAAGCTGCTTCCTGAGGTCTAAGTTTGTAAGTCTGTGAGATGAACTCACTGATCAGAAAGAAGTTTCTCAGAAAGCTTCTTTAACGTTTTGAACTGATAAAGTTTCCTTTATCATTGTAGGCCTCAATGCGATCCAAAGAAGCCCTTCTCAGGTTCCTCAAAGACAGTGTTAATTGACTGCTCCACGAAACATAAGTGTAACTCGGTGAGATGAATTCACACATCACTAAGAAGTTTCTTTTTTTTTTTTTATTATACTTTAAGTTCTATGGTAAATGTGCATAACGTGCAGGTTTCTTACATATGTATACTTATGCCATTTTGGTGTGCTGCCCCCATCAACTCGTCAGCTCCCATCAATTCATCATTTATATCATGTATAACTCCCCAGTGCAATCCCTCCCTCCTCCCCCCTCCCCATGATAGGCCCAAGTGTGTGATGTGCCCCTTCCCGAGTCCATTTGATCTCATTGTTCAGTTCCCACCTATGAGTGAGAACATGTGGTGTTTGCTTTTCCCTTCTTGTGATAGTTTGCTAAGAATGATGGTTTCCAGCTGCTTCCATGTCCCTACAAAGGACGCAAACTCATCCTTTTTGTGGCTGCATAGTATTCCATGGTGTATATGTGCCACATTTTCTTAATCCAGTCTGTCACTGATGGACATTTAAGTTGATTCCAAGTCTTTGCTATTGTGAATAGTGCCGCAATAAACATACGTGTGCATGTGTCTTTGTAGTAGACTAATTTATAATCCTTTGGGTATATACCCAGTAGTGGGATGGCTGGGTCATATGGTACATCTAGTTCTAGATCCTTGAGGAATTGCCATACTGTTTTCCATAATGGTTGAACTAGTTTACAATCCCAACAACAGTGTAAAAGTGTTCCTATTTCTCCACATCCTCTCCAACAACTGTTGTTTCCTGACTTCTTAATGATTGCCATTCTAACTGGTGTGAGATGGTATCTCATTGTGGTTTTGATTTGCATTTCTCTGATGGCGAGTGATGATGAGCATTTTTTCATGTGTCTGTTGGCTGTATGAACGTCTTCTTTTGAGAAATGTCTGTTCATATCCTTTGCCCACTTTTTGATGGGGTTGTTTGTTTTTTTCTCGTATATTTGTTTGAGTTCTTTGTAGATTCTGGATATTAGCCCTTTGTCAGATGAGTAGGTTGCAAAAATTTTCTCCATTCTGTAGGTTGCCTATTCACTCTGATGGTAGTTTCTTTTGCTGTGCAAAAGCTCTTTAGTTTAATTAGATCCCATTTGTCAATTTTTGCTTTTCCTGCCCTTGCTGTTGGTGTTTTAGACATGAAGTCCTTGCCCATGCCTATGTCCTGAATGGTACTACCTAGATTTTCTTCTAGGGTTTTTATGGTATTAGGTCTAACATTTAAGTCTCTAATCCATCTTGAATTAATCTTCCTATAAGGGGTAAGGAAAGGATCCAGTTTCAGCTTTCTACTTATGGCTAGCCAATTTTCCCAGCACCATTTATTAAATAGGGAATCCTTTCCCCATTTCTTGTTTCTCTCAGGTTTGCCAAAGATCAGATGGTTGTAGATGTATGGTATTATTTCTGCGGACTCCGTTCTGTTCCATTGGTCTATATCTCTGTTTTGGTACCAGTACCATGCTGTTTTGGTTACTGTAGCCTTGTAGTGTAGTTTGAAGTCAGGTAGCGTGAGGCCTCCAGCTTTGTCCTTTTGACTTAGGATTGTCTTGGCAATGCGGGCTCTTTTTTCGTTCCATATGAACTTTAAAGCAGTTTTTTCCAATTCTGTGAAGAAACTCATTGGTAGCTTGATGGGGATGGCATTGAATCTATAAATAACCTTGGGGAGTATGGCTATTTTGACGATATTGATTCTTCCTATCCATGAGCATGGTATGTTCTTCCATTTGTTTGTGTCCTCTTTGATTTCACTGAGCAGTGGTTTGTACTTCTCCTTGAAGAGGTCCTTTACATCCCCTTGTGATTTTTGCACATTAATTTTGTATCCTGAGACTTTGCTGAAGTTGCTTTTCAGCTTAAGGAGATTTTGGGCTGAGACAATGGGGTTTTCTAAATATACTATCATGTCATCTACAAACAGGGACAATTTGACTTCTTCTTTTCCTAACTGGATACCCTTTATTTCTTTCTCTTGCCTGATTGCCCTAGCCAGAACTTTCAACACTATGTTGAATAGGAGTGGTGAGAGAGGGCATCCCTGTCTTGTGCCAGTTTTCAAAGGGAATTTTTCCAGTTTTTGCCCATTCAGAATGATATTAGCTGTGGGTTTGTCATAGATAGCTCTTATCATTTTGAGGTACGTTCCATCAATACCGAATTTATTGAGCGTTTTTAGCATGAAGGGCTGTTGAATTTTGTCAAAATCCTTTTCTGCATCTATTGAGACAATCATGTGGTTCTTGTCTTTGGTTCTGTTTATATGCTGGATTACGTTTATTGATTTGCGAATGTTGAACCAGCCTTGCATCCCAGGGATGAAGCCCACTTGATCATGGTGGATCAGCGTTTTGATGTGCTGCTGAATCCGGTTTGCCAGTATTTTACTGAGGATTTTTGCATTGATGTTCATCAGGGATATTGGTCTAAAATTCTCTTTTTTTGTTGTGTCTCTGCCAGGCTTTGGTATCAGGATGATGTTGGCCTCATAAAATGAGTTAGGGAGGATTCCCTCTTTTTCTATTGCTTGGAATAGTTTCAGAAGGAATGGTACCAGCTCCTCCTTGTACCTCTGGTAGAATTCAGCTGTGAATCCATCTGGTCCTGGACTTTTTTTGGTGGGTAGGCTATTAATTGTTGCCTCAATTTCATAGCCTACTATTGGTCTATTCAGGTATTCCACTTCTTCCTGGTTTAGTCTTTGGAGAGTGTAAGTGTCCAGGAAATTATCCATTTCTTCTAGATTTTCTAGTTGATTTGCGCAAGGGCGTTTATAGTATTCTCTGATGGTTGTTTGTATTTCTGTGGGGTCGGTGGTGATATACCCTTTATCATTTTTTATTGCGTCAATTTGATTCCTCTCTCTTTTCTTCTTTATTAGTCTTGCTAGCGGTCTGTCAATTTTGTTGATCTTTTCAAAAAACCAACTCCTGGATTCATTGATTTTTGGAGGGTTTTTTGTGTCTCTATCTCCTTCAATTCTGCTCTGATCTTAGTTATTTCTTGCCTTCTGCTAGCTTTTGAATGTGTTTGCTCTTGCCTCTCTAGTTCTTTTAATTGTGATGTTAGAGTGTCAATTTTAGATCTTTCCTGCTTTCTCTTGTGGGCATTTAGTGCTATAAATTTCCCTCTATACACTGCTTTAAATGTGTCCCAGAGATTCTGGTATGTTGTATCTTTGTTCTCATTGGTTTCAAAGAACATCTTTATTTCTGCTTTCATTTCGTTCTGTACCCAGTAGTCATTCAGGAGAAGGTTGTTCAGTTTCCATGTAGTTGAGGGGTTTTGATTGAGTTTCTTAGTCCTGAGTTGTAGTTTGATTGCACTGTGGTCTGAGAGACAGTTTGTTATAATTTCTGTTCTTGTACATTTGCTGAGGAGTGCTTTACTTAAAATTATGTGGTCAATTTTGGAATAAGTGCGATGTGGTGCTGAGAAAAATGTATATTCTGTTGATTTGGGGTGGTGAGTTCTATAGATGTCTATTAGGTCCGCTTGGTGCAGAGATGGGTTCAATTCCTGGATATCCTTGTTAACTTTCTGTCTCGTTGATCTGTCTAATGTTGACAGTGGAGTGTTGAAGTCTCCCATTATTATTGTATGGGAGTCTAAGTCTCTTTGTAAGTCTCCAAGGACTTGCTTTATGAATCTGTGTGCTCCTGTACTGGGTGCATATATATTTAGGAAGGTTAGCTCTTCCTGTTGAATTGATCCCTTTACCATTATGTAATGGCCTTCTTTGTCTCTTTTGATCTTTGACGGTTTAAAGTCTGTTTTATCAGAGACTAGGATTGCAACCCCTGCTTTTTCTTGTTCTCCATTTGCTTGGTAGATCTTCCTCCATCCCTTTATTTTGAGCCTATGTATGTCTCTGCATGTGAGATGGGTCTCCTGAATACAGCAGACTGATGGGTCTTGACTCCTTATCCAGTTTGCCAGTCTGTGTCTTTTAATTGGAGCATTTAGTCCATTAACATTTAAGGTTAATATTGTTATGTGTGAACTTGATCCTGTCATTATGATATTAACTGGTTATTTTGCTCGTTAGTTGATGCAGTCTCTTCCTAGCCTCGATGGTCTTTACATTTTGGCATGTTTTTTCAATGGCTGGTACCGGTTGTTCCTTTCCATGTTTAGGGCTTCCTTCAGGGTCTCTTGTAAGGCAGGCCTGGTGGTGACAAAATCTCTAAGCATTTGCTTATCTGTAAAGGATTTTATTTCTCCTTCACTGATGAAACTTAGTTTGGCTGGATATGACATTCTGGGTTGAAAATTGTTTTCTTTAAGAACGTTGAATATTGGCCCCCACTCTCTTCTGGCTTGGAGAGTTTCTGCCGAGAGATCTGCTGTTAGTCTGATGGGCTTCCCTTTGTGGGTAACCCGACCTTTCTCTCTGGCTGCCCTTAGGATTTTTTCCTTCATTTCAACTTTGGTGAATCTGGCAATTATGTGTCTTGGAGTTGCTCTTCTGGAGGAGTATCTTTGTGGCGTTCTCTGTATTTCCTGAATTTGAATGTTGGCCTGCCCTACTAGGTTAGGGAAGTTCTCCTGGATGATATCCTGAAGAGTGTTTTCCAACTTGGTTCCATTTTCCCCCTCACTTTCAGGCACCCCAATCAGACGTAGATTTGGTCTTTTTACATAATCCCATACTTCTTGCAGGCTTTGTTCATTTCTTTTTCTTCTTTTTTTCTTTTGGTTTCTCTTCTCGCCTCATTTCATTCATTTGATCCTCAATCGCTGATACTCTTTCTTCCAGTTGATCGAGTCGGTTACTGAAGCTTGTGCATTTGTCACGTATTTCTCGTGTCATGGTTTTCATCTCTGTCATTTCGTTTATGATCTTCTCTGCATTAATTAGTCTAGCTGTCAATTCTTCCACTCTTTTTTCAAGATTTTTAGTTTCTTTGCACTGGGTACGTAATTCCTCCTTTAGCTCTGAGAAGTTTGATGGACTGAAGCCTTCTTCTCCCATCTCGTCAAAGTCATTCTCTGACCAGCTTTGATCCGTTGCTGGCGATGGGCTGCGCTCCTTTGCAGAGGGAGATACGCTCTTATTTTTTGAATTTCCAGCTTTTCTGCCCTGCTTCTTCCCATCTCAGTGGTTTTATCTGTCTCTGGTCTTTGATGATGGTGACTTACTGATGGGGTTTTGGTATAGGTGTCCTTCCTGTTTGATAGTTTTGCTTCTGACAGTCAGAAGGACTGTCTGTTGGTCTGTTGGAGATTGCTTGAGGTCCACTCCAGACCTGTTTGCCTGGGTATCAGCAGCAGAGGTTGCCAAAGATAGAATATTGCTGAACAGCGAGTGTACCTGTCTGACTCTTCCTTTGGAAGTTTCCTCTCAGTGGTGTACTCCACCCTGTGAGTGTGGTGTGTCAGACTGCCCCTAGTGGGGGATGTCTCCCAGCTAGGCTACTCAGGGGTCAGGGACCCACCTGAGCAGACAGTCTGTCCACTCTCAGATCTCAACCTCCGCGTTGGGAGATCCACGGCTCTCCCCAAAGCTGTCAGACAGAGTCGTTCGCGTCTGCACCGGCCCCCGCTGCTTCCCCTGTTGGTCTTCAGCTGTGCGCTGTCCCCAGAGGTGGAGACTACAGAGACAGGCAGGCTTCCTTGAGCTGCTGTGAGCTCCACCCAGTTCGAGCTTCCCAGCGGCTTTGTTTACCTACTTAAGCCTCAGCAATGGCAGGCGCCCCTGCCCCAGCCTCATTGCTGCCTTGCCGATAGATCGCCGCAGACTGCTGTGTTAGCAGGGAGGAAGGCTCCGTGGGCATGGGACCCTCCCGGCCAGGTGTGGGATATATTCTCCTGGTGTGCCTGTCTGCTTAAAGCGCAGTATTGGGGTTGGAGTTACCTGATTTTCCAGGTGATGTGTGTCTCAGTTCCCCTGGCTAGGAAAACGGATTCCCTTCCCCCTTGGCTTCCAGGTGAGGCAATGCCTCGCCCTGCCTCAGCTCACACTGGTCAGGATGCAGCAGCTGACCAGCACCGATGTTCCGGCACTCCCTAGTGAGATGACCCCAGTATCTCAGTTGAAAATGCAGAAATCACCGGTCCTCTGTGTCGCTCCCGCTGGGAGTTGGAGAATGGAGCTGTTCCTATTCAGCCATCTTGCTCCGCCCCAAGAAGTTAATAAGAAAACTTCTTTCTAGTTTTCATCTGAGGATAGTTCCTTTGTCACCGTAAGCTTCATTGCGCTATGAAGTATCTAACTGCAGATTTCCAGAAAACTGTGTTAACAAACTGATCACTGAAGAGAAACGTGTAAATCTGAGAGTTGCATTCACAGATGGCAATGCAGTTTCTCAGAACGCTTCTTTCCAGTTTTAATCCGAGGATATTTCCTTTTTCACCATAGCCCTCAATGAGCTCCCATATATCACTTTGCAGAATCCACGACAACAGGGTTAGCCAACTCTTCCAAGAAGGAAAGGGTGGAACTCTGTGTGATGAAGTCACACATCAGAAAGCAAACTCTCAGAAAGCTTCTGTCTAGTATTTATGTGAGGATACTTCCTTTCTCTCCATGGGACCCTATGGGCTCCCACATATCACTTTGCAAAATCCACGAAAATAGTGTTAGCAAACTGCTTCCTGAGGTCTAGGTTGTAAGTCTGTGAGAAGAACTCACTGATCAGAAAGAAGTTTCTCAGAAAGCTTCTTTCACGTTTTGAAATAATGAAACTTCCTTTATCAGCGTAGGCCTCATTGCAATCCAAGAAGCCCTTCTCAGGTTCCTCAAAGACAGTGTTAATGGACTGCTCCACGAAACATAAATGTAACTCAGTGAGATGAATTCACACATAACTAAGAAGTTTCTATGAAAGCTTCTTTCTAGCTTTCATTTGAGGATATTTCCTTTGTCACCATAAGCTTCATTGCGCTATGAAGTATCTCATTGCAGATTTCCCGAAAACTGTGTTACCAAACTGATCACTGAAGAGAAACGTGTAACTCTGTGAGTTGCATTGACTCATGGCAATGCAGTTTCTCAGAAGGCTTCTCTCCAATTTTAATCTAAGGATATTTTCTTTTTCACCATAGCCCTCAATGAGCTCCCAAATATCACTTTGCAGAATCCAGGACAACAGTGTTATCAAACTATTCCGAGAAGGGAAGGGTGGACCTCTGTGTAATGAAGTCACACATCGGAAAGGAATCTCTCAGAAAGCTTCTCTCTATTTGTTATGTGAGGATACTTCCTTTTTGACCATGGGTCCCTAAGCGCTCCCAAATATCACTTTGCAGAAACCACGACAACAGTGTTACCAAACAGTTCCCAGCCTGGAAGGGTGAAACTCTGTGTGATGAAGTCACATATCAGAAAGCAATCTCGCAGAAAGCTTCTCTCTAGTTATTATGTGAGGATATTTCTTTTTTCACCATGGGCCCCTATGGGCTCCCAAATATCACTTTGCAGTTTCCTCGAAAAGAGTGTTAGCAAACTGCTTCCTGAGGTCTAAGTTGTCAGTCTGTGAGATGGACTCACTGATCAGAAAGAAGTTTCTCAGAAAGCTTCTGTCACGTTTTAAACTGATGAAATTTCCTTTATCAGCGTAGGTGCCAATGCGATCCAAAGAAGCCCTTCTCAGGTTCCTCAAAGACAGTGTTACTGGACTGTTCCACCAAACATAAGTTTAACACTTTGAGATGAATTCACACATCACCAAGAAGTTTCTAAGAAAGCTTCTTTTTGTTTTTATCTCAGGATATTTTCTTTGTCACCGTCAGCTTCATTGCGCTATGAAGTATCTGATTGCAGATTTCCAGAAAACTGTGTTAACAAACTGATCAGTGAAGAGAAACGTGTAACTCTGTGAGTTGCATTCACACCTGGCAATGCAGTTTCTCAGAAGGCTTTTTCCAGGTTTATTCTGAGGATATTTCCTTTTTCACCACAGCCCTCAAGGAGCTCCCAAATATCCTTTTGCAGAATCCACGACAACAGTGTTAGCAAACCGTTCCAAGAAGGGAAGGGTGGAACTCTGTGTGATGAAGTCACACATCAGAAAGCAATCTCTCAGAAAGCTTCTCTCTAGTTATCATGTGAGGATATTTCCTTTTTCACCATGGCCCCTATGGGCTCCCAAATATCACTTTGCAGTTTCAACGAAAAGAGTATTAGCAAACTGTTTCCTGAGGTCTACGTTGAAAGTCTGTGAGATGAACTCACTGATCAGAAAGAAGTTCCTCAGAAAGTTTCTTTCAGGTTTTGAACTGATGAAATTTCCATTATCAGCGTAGGCCTCAATGCGATCCAAAGAAGCCCTTCTCAGGTTCCTCAAAGACAGTGTTAATGGACTACTCCACGAAACGTAAGTGTAACTCTGTGAGATGAATTCACATATCACCAAGAAGATTCAAAGAAAGCTTCTTTCTAGTTTAATCTGAGGATATTTCCTTTGTCACCGTTAGCTTCATTGCGCTATGAAGTATCTAATTCCAGATTTCCAGAAAACTGTGTTAACAAAACTTATCACTGAAGAGAAACGTGTACTCTGTGAGTTGCATTCACACATGGCAATGCACTTTTTCAGAACCCTTCTTTCCAGTTTTAATCTGAGGATATTTCCTTTTTCACCATAGCCCTCATTGAGCTCCTAAATATCACTTTGCAGAATCTGCGACAACAGTGTTATCAAACGGTTCCACGAAGGTAAGGGTGGAAATCTGTGTGATGAAGTCACACATCAGAAAGCAATCTGTAGAAAGTATCTCTCTAGTTTTTATGTGAGGATACTTCCTTTTTCACCATGGGCCCCATTGGGCTCCCAAACAGGACTTTTCAGAATCCACGACAACAGTGTTAGCAAACTGTTCCAAGACGGGAAGGGTGGAACTCTGTGTGATGCAATCACACATCAGAAAGCAATCTCTAAGAAAGCTTCTCTGTAGTTATGATGTGAGGATATTTCCTTTTTCACCATGGGCCCCTATGGGCTCCCTAATATCACTTTGCAGTTTCCACGAAAAGATTGTTAGTTAACTGTTTCCTGAGGTGTAAGTTGTAAGTCTGTGAGATCAACTCACTGATCAGAACGAACATTCTCAGAAAGCTTCTTTCACGTTTTTAACTGATGTAATTTCCTCTATCAGCATAGGCCTCAATGCGATCCAAAGAAGCCCTTCTCAGGTTCCTCGAAGACAGTGTTAATGGACTGCTCCACGAAACATAAGTGTAACTCTGTGAGTTGAATTCACACCTCATCTAGAAGTTTCTAAGAAAACATCTTTCTAGTTTTCATCTGAAGATATTTCCTTTGTCACCGTAAGCTTCACTGCGCTGTGAAGTATCTAATTGCAGATTTCCAGAATACTGTGTCAACAAACTGATCACTGAAGAGAAACGTGTAACACTGTGAGTGGCATTGACACATGGCAAAGCAGTTTCTCAGAATGCTTCTTTCCAGTTTCAATCTGAGGATATTTCCTTTTTCACCATAACCCTCAATGAGCTCCCAAATATCACTTTGCAGAATCCACGACAACAATGTTAGCAAACTGTTCCAAGAAGGGAAGTGTGGAACTCTGTGTGATGAAGTCACATGTCTGAAGGCAATCTCTCAGAAAGCTTCTCTCTACTTATTATGTCAGGATATTTCCTTTTTCACCATGGGCCCCTATGGGCTGCCAAATATCACTTTGCAGAATCCACGACAAACTTTTTAGCAAACTGTTCCATGAAGGGAAGATTGGAACTCTGTGTGATGAAGTCACATATACGAAAGCAATCTCTCAGAAAGCTTCTCTCTAGTTTTTTTTGTAAAGATACTTCCTTTTTCACCATGGGCCCCTATGGGCTCCCAAATATCACTTTACAGAATCCACCACAAACACTGTTAGCAAACTGTTCCAGGAAGGGAATTTTGGAGCTCTGTGTGATGAAGTCACACATCAGAAAGCAATCTCTCAGAAAGCTTCTCTCCAGTTTTTATGTGAGGATACTTCCGTTTTCACCATGGGCCCCTATGGGCTCCCAAATATCACTTTGCAGAATGCACGACAACAGTGTTAGCAAACAATTCCAAGAAGGGAAGGGTGGAACTCTGTGTGTTGAAGTCACACATCAGAATGCAATCTCTCAGAAAGATTCTCTCTACTGATTATGTGAGGATAGTTCATTTCTCACCATGGGCCCTTTTGGGCTCTGAAATATCACTTTGCATTTTCCACGAAAAGAGTGTTAGCAAACTGCTTACTGAGGTCTAAGTTGTAATTCTGTGACATGAACTCACTGATCAGAAGAACATTCTCAGAAAGCTTCTTTCACGTTTTGAACTGATGATAATTCCTTTATCAGCGTAGGCCTCAATGCTATCCAAAGAAGGCCTTCTCAGTTTCCTCAAAGACAGTGTTAAATAGACTGCTCCACGAAACATAAGTGGAACTCTGTGAGGTGAATTCACACATGACCAAGAAGTTTCTACAAAAGATTCTTTCGAGTTTTCACCTGAGGATATTTCCTCTGTCACCGTAAGCTTCATTGCGCTGTGAAGTATCTAATTGCAGATTTCCAGAAAGCTGTGTTAACAAACTCATCACTGAAGAGAAACGTGTAACTCTGTGAGTTGCATTCACACATGGCAATGTAATTTCTCAGAAGGCTTCTTTCCAGTTTTAATCTGAGGATGTATCCTTTTTCACCATAGCCCTCAAGGAGCTCCCAAATATCACTTGGCAGAATCCATGACCACAGTTTCTGAAAACTGTTCCAAGAAGGGAAGGGTGGAACTCTGTGTGATGAAGGCAGATGCCCGAAAGCAATGTCTCAGAAAGCTTTTCTCTGGTTTTCATATGAGGATAGCTCCTGTTTCACCATGGGCCCCTATTGGCTCCCAAATATCACTTTGCAGAATCCACGACAACAGTGTTAGCAACTGTTCCAAGAAGGGAAGGGTGGAACTCTGTGTGATGAAGTCACACATCAGAAAGCAATCTCTCAGAAAGCTTCTCTCCAGTTATTATATGAGGATATTTCCTTTTTCACCATTGGCCCCAATGGCTCCCAATGTCACTTTGCAGTTTCCACGAAAAGACTGTAGCAAACTGCTTCCAGAGGTCTAAGTTGTAAGCATGTGAGATGAACTCTGGGATCAGAAAGAATTTCTTAGAAAGCTACTTTCACCTTTTGAACTGATGAAATTTCCTTTATCAGCGTGGCCTCAAAGCGATCCAAGGAAGCCCTTCTCAGGTTCCTCAAAGACAGTGTTAATGGACTGCTCCACGAAGCATAAGTGTAACTCTTTGAGATGAATTCACACATCAAAAAGAAGTTTCTGAGAAAGCTTCTTTCTAGTTTTCATCTGAGGATATTTCCTTTGTCACCGTAAAGTTCATTGCGCTATGAATGATCTAAATGCAGATTTCCAGAAAACTGTGTTAACAAACTGATCACTGAAGAGAAACGTGTAACTCTGTGAGTTGCATTCACACACGGCAATGAGTTTCTCAGAAGGCTTCTTTTCAGTTTCAATCTGAGGATATTTCCATTTTCACCATAGCCGTCAATGAGCTCCCAAATACCACTGTGCAGAATCCACGACAACAGTGGTAGCAAACTGTACGAAGGAGTGAAGGTTGGACCTCTGTGTAATGAAGTCACATGTCGGACAGCAATCTCTCAGAAAGCTTCTCTCTAGTTATTATGTGAGGATACTTCCTTTTTCACCATGGACACCTATGGTTCCCAAATATCACTTTGCAGAATCCACGACAACAGTGTTAGCAAACTTTTCGAAGAAGTTAAGTTTGGAACTCTTTGTGATGAAGTCACACATCAGAAAGCAATCTCTCAGAAAGCTTCTCCCAGGTTATTATGTGAGTATATTTTCTTTTTCACCACAGGCCCTAGGGGCTAACAAATATCACTTTGCAGTTTCCACGACAACAGTTTCAGCAAACTGCTTCTGACGTCCAAGTTGTAAGTCTGTGAGATGAAACTCACTGATCAGAAAGAAGTTCTCAGAAAGCTTCTTTCACGTTTTGAACTGATGAAATTTCCTTTATCAGCGTGGCCTCAAAGTGATCCTAGGAAGTCCTTCTCAGGTTCCTCAAAGACAGTGTTAATGGACTGCTCCACAAAACATAAGTGCAACTCGGTGACATGAATTCACACATCGCTAAAAAGTTTCTAAGAGAGCTTCTTTCAAGTTTTCATCTAAGGATATTTCCTTTGTCACCGTAAGCTTCATTGTGCTATGAAGTATCTAATTGCAGATTTCTAGAAAACTGTGTTAACAAACTGATCAGTGAAAAGAAACGTGTAACTCTGTGAGTTGCATTCACACATGAAAATGCAGTTTCTCATAAGGCTTCTTTCCAGTTTCAATCTGAGGATATTTACTTTTTCACCATAGCCCTCAATGAGTTCCCAAATATAACTTTGCAGAATGCATGACAACAGTGGTAGCAAACTGTACCAAGAAGGGAAGGTTGGACCTCTGTGTGATGAAGTCACATGTCGGACAGCAATCTCTCCAGAAAGCTTCTCTCTAGTTATTACGTGAGGATACTTCCTTTGTCACCATGGGCCCAATGGGTTCCCAAATATCACTTTGCAGATCCACGACAACAGTGTTAGCAAAACTGTTCGAAGAAGTTAAGTTTGGAACACTTTGTGATGAAGTCACACATCAGAAAGCAATCTCTCAGAAAGCTTCTCTCCTAGTTATTATGTGAGGATATTTCCTTTTTCACCGTGGGCCCCTATGGGCTCCTAAATATCACTTTGCATTTTCCACGAAAAGAGAGTAAGCAAACTGCTTCCTGACGTCTAAGCTGTAAGTCTTTGAGATGAACTCACTGATCAGAAAGAAGTTCTCAGAAAGCTTCTTTCACGTATTGAGCTGTGGAAATTTCTTTTATCAGAGCAGGCCTCAATGCGATCCAAGAAGCCCTTCACAGTTCCTCAAAGACAGTGTCAATGGACTGCTCCACGAAACGTAAGTGTAACTCGGTGAGATGATTCACACATCATGAAGAAGTTCTTGGAAAGCTTCTTTCTAGTTTTCATCTGAGGATATTTCCTTTGTCACCATAAGCTTCATTGCGTTACGAAATATCTAATTGCAGATTTCAAGAAAACTGTGTTAACAAACAGATCCCTGAGGGGAAACGAGTAACTCTGTCTGTTGCATTCACACATGCAGTTCAGTTTCTGAGAGGCTTCTTTCCACCTTTTTCTGAGGATATTTCCTTTTTCAACATATCCTCAATGAGATCCCAAATATGACTTTGCAGAATCCACGACAACCATTGATAGCAAACGGTTCCAAGAAGGGAAGGGTGGAACTCTGTGTGGTGAAGTCACACATCGGAAAGCAATCTCTCAGAAAGCTCTCTCTAGTTATTATGTGAGAATACTTCCTTTTTCACTATGGGCCCCCATGGGCTCCCAAATATCACTTTGCAGTTTCCCACGAAAAGAGTGTAGGCAAACTGCTTCCTGAGGTCTAAGTTGTAAGTCTGTGAGATGAACTCACTGATCCGAAAGAAATTTCTCAGAAAGCTTCTTTCACGTTTGAAATTATGAAATTTCCTTCATCAGCGTAGGCCTCAATGCGATCCAAATAAGCCCTTCTCAGGTTCCTCAGACACGGTGTTAATGGACTAGCTCAACGAAACGTAAGTGTAACTCTGAGAGATGAATTCACACATCACCAAGAACTATCTCAGAAAGTCTCTTTCTAGTTTTCATCTGAGGATATTTCCTTTGTCACCGTAAGCTTCATTGCGCTATGAACTATCTTATTGCAGATTTCCAGAAAACTGTGTTAACAAACCCATCACTGAATAGAAACGTGTAATTCTGTGAGTTGCTTTCACACATCCAATGCAGTTTCTCAGAAGGCTTCTTTCCAGTTTTAATCTGAGGATACTTCCTTTTTCACCATAGCCCTCAATGAGCTCCCAAATATCACTTTGCAGAATCCACGATAACAGTGTTAGAAAACTGATCCAAGAAGGGAAGGGTGGAACTCTGTGTGATGAAGTCACACATCAGAAAGCAATCTCTCAGAAAGCTTCCCTCTAGTTTTTATGTGAGGATACTTCCTTTTTCACCATGGGCCCCTATGGGCTCCCAGATATCACTTTGCAGAAGCCACGACAACAGTGTTAGCAAACTGTTCCAAGAAGGGAAGGGTGGAACTCTGTGTGATGAAGTCACATATCTGAAAGCAATCTCTCAGAAAGCTTCTCTCCAGTTTTTATGTGAGGATACTTCGTTTTTCACCATGGGACACAATGGGCTCC
Source organism: Rhinopithecus roxellana (assembly GCF_007565055.1). Lineage (NCBI taxonomy): Eukaryota > Metazoa > Chordata > Mammalia > Primates > Cercopithecidae > Rhinopithecus > Rhinopithecus roxellana. The sequence goes on along the minus strand of NC_044568.1, from coordinate 43,834,818 downwards.
CCAATATCACTTTGCAGAATCCACGACATAACAGTGTGACCAAACAGTCCAGGACTGGAAGGGTGGAACTCTGGTGATGAAGTCACACATCAGAAAGCAATCTCTCAGAAAGCTTCTCTCTAGTTATCATGTGAGGTTATTCCTTTTTCACCATGGCCCCTATGGGCTCCCAAATATCACTTTGCAGTTTCAACGAGAAGAGTGTTAGCAAACTGTTTCCTGAGGTCTAAGTTAAAAGTCTGTGAGATGAACTCACTGATCAGAAAGAAGTTCCTCAGAAGCTTCTTTCACGTTTTGAACTGATGAAATTTCCATTATCAGCGTAGGCCTCAATGCGATCCAAAGAAGCCCTTCTCAGGTTCCTCAAAGACAGTGTTAATGGACTGCTCCACGAAACGTAAGTGTAACTCTGTGACATGAATTCACACATAACCAAGAAGTTTCAAAGAAAGCTTCTTTCTAGTTTTCATCTGAGGATATTTTCTTTGTCACCGTTGGCTTCATTGTGCTATGAAGTATCTAATTGCAGATTACCAGAAAACTGTGTTAACAAACTGATCACTGAAGAGAAACGTGTAACTCTGTGAGTTGCATTCACACATGGCAATGCACTTTCTCAGAAGGCTTCTTTCCAGTTTTAATCTGAGGATATTTCCTTTTTCCCCATAGCCCTCAATGAGCTCCTAAATATCACTTTGCAGAATCTACGCCAACAGTGTTATCAAATTGTTCCAAGAAGGGAAGGGTGGAAATCTGTGTGATGAAGTCACACATCAGAAAGCAATCTATCAGAATGCTTCTCTCTAGTTTTTATGTGAGGATACTTCCTTTTTCACCATGGGCCCCTATTTGCTCACAAATATCACTTTGAGGAATCCACCACAACAGTGTTAGCAAACTGGTCCAAGAAGGGAAGGATGGAACTCTGTGTGATGAAATCACACATCAGAGAGCAATCTCTCAGAAAGCTTCTCTCTAGTTACTATGTGAGAATATTTCCTTTTTCACCATGGGCCCTTAAGGGCTCCAAAATATGACTTTGCAGTTTCCACGGAAAGAGTGTTAGCAAACTGCTTCCTGAGGTCTAATGTGTAAGTCTGTTAGATGAACCTATTGCTCAGAAAGAAGTTCCTCAGAAAGCTTCTTTCACGTTTTGAACTGATGAAAATTCCTTTATCAGATAGAGCCTCAATGCGATCCAAATAAGCCCGTGTCAGGTACCTCAAGACAGTGTTAATGGACTGCTCCACGAAACATAAGTGTAACTCTGTGAGATGAATTCACACATAACCAAGAAGTTTCTAAGAAACCTTCTTTCTAGTTTTCATCTGAGGATATTTCCTTTGTCTCCGTAAGCTTCATTGCGCTATGAAGTACCTTATTGCAGATTTCCAGAAAACTGTGTAAACGAACTGATCACTGAAGAGAAACGTGTAACTCTGTGAGTTGCGTTCACCCATGGCAATGCAGTTTCACAGAAGGCTTCTTTTCAGTTTTAATCTGAGGATATTTCATTTTTCACCATATCCCTCAATGAGCTCCCAAATATCACCTTGCAGGATCCACGAAAACAGTGTTAGCAAACTGTTCCAAGAAGGGAAGGGTGGAACTCTGTGTGATGAAGACACACATCGGAAAGCAATCTATCAGAAAGCTTCTCTCTAGTTTTTATGTGAGGATACTTCCTTTTTCACCATGCGCCCCTATGGGCTCAAAAATAACACTTTGCAGAATCCAAGACAACAGTGTTAGAAA